>NC_050196.1:4633796-4728796 GCF_008315115.2 Sander lucioperca | reverse complement strand
AACATTGTATGTTATTTCCTCACTTGATTGCTGGTCATTTTGAAGCATCGTCTAATGAGCGTCTGGATGTCTTTACTTTACACACACTGTTGATGTGATGGACAGTGAACCTGAATTCTGCCCAGCAACAAATTCGCGCCACAGTCGATAAAGGAAGGAAAAGAGTTGCCAGTCTACGAAGGGTTAGGATGGAGACTGCTTCGTGGCTGCTGTCTCAAACCCCACGGTAAGCACTATTTCATCTTAACGTAACGTTAATACAAATATTTCAACGTTTTCGCATGTGGAAATTGGTGTTCATCTGTCAAATAACAAGATTTGTTAGTAAGTCATGCCAAGTCATGGTTTAAAGTAACTTTAGAGCCGTTGGATCAGGCTAACATCGCACTAGCCGCCCTTTTTCACATTCATTTAAAATTAAAATATCCATGCTCTAGCTAAATGTACTAATCCGACTGAATCTGAATGTAAAGTTAACGTTAGCTATGTCAGTTGCGGTAAATTAATTTACTGGCTGTTGTTCCATAATTTAATGTTACCGTAATTTGGCTAACCATAACGTTAACGTTACACAGGCCAGTAACATTAACGTTAACGTTTAGGCTTAATTGAACGTTACCCGATAACCCTTAACGTTAGCTAGCTAGCTAACACTAACTGAGTGCAGCACCTCAGTCAACACACTCATAGCGGTTAGTTTTATTTTTTGGCTTAAATGGAACTGAAACCTCAACTGAGAACATAAAGCTGAAGACTTGTTATCAAATCAAAATGTAAAGGTAAACTTGGCTTGTAGCTATATAGCGTTAGCTAATCTGCCAACTAACGTTAATTAAATCATATTTAAAAAAGGTGAAGGGGTTCAGGGGCCGTATAATAATAATAATAATGATTATTATAAGGTTTTATTTTTTTACCCTGCTTAATACCAAAATGACACAATGTAAAATTAGTTTTAGGACATTTTAGTAAGACTGTGGTTCGTTTCAATCAACAATTGATTTTGAAAACGGGGTTCGGAGTGCCAACGGTCATAAAACATCAGTAATTAGATGGTGCCCGTTTTCATTGGCTAAAGTTAGCCTTCAAAACACCCACACACAACTTTTTGTTGAAGCTAAATTGACCATAAGCCTAGCCAACATTACATAAAACTGACATTAGCGGTTTATAGTCGGCTTTAACAGGGACTAAACACATTGGATGGCCATAGATCAATACAATTATCAATATCACAATTAATTTGATTGGTACTTAACTTTTCCGTTTCATGTTTATAGCAAGGGTAACTTTGGTAGATTGTTAGTTTTTGTTTGTTTGCTTGTTTGTTTCACTAGTGACGCCTACCGCGGGTCTGAGCTCGTCACCGTCATCACCGCAAAAAAACATTGGCCTGCACGTGTGCACGTTGTGTCTAATGACATGGATTCATTGATTCTAATGACATGGATTGTATCTGATGACATTGTGTCTTACATGGATTCAAGGTTTTCTAAACAAAACTTATCAAAATATGTTGTGTGATATTAAGTATTATGCAAGAAATAATCATTGTTTAGTTATCCTCATCGACTGTATTCTCTCCTATTTCAAGAGGTTATGGAGAGAAAACACTTAAATTGCTCGTCACTTCAGCTTTGCACAAGAGAATGGACATTATATAGGATATACTGGGGTTTCTTTTGTGTGTTAGATTATTAGAAATTATTAATTATTACAGGTAACGTTTACTATAATACACAGTTGGGAAGGCAAAGACATTTCTCTGTTCTCAGCTGAGGTAGACATTACCGCTGCATTGTTAACCACTGCACTTTAGCCGAGCAGCTAGCAGAGTACGACAAAACCGCACGGTTAAATTTCAGCCTGCATGCACGTTTTGTAGCCTAAACAGAGCAGCTTATATTGGTTATATTAGAGCGAGCAACAAGTTAGCGGACTGCCGAGGTGCCCTCGCTGCTCTGTGTCTGCTCAGCTGCTAGACCGTTGTGCTGCAAAGTGTCTGCAAAAAAATTATTTTACATATATTTTATTTTTTAATAGATCAACAGAGAGGAGAGAAAGCAGCGAGGCCGTAAATGACAGCAAGACACAGTAAAGACTATCATATTGGGCCTCATTCACCAATATCTTCCTAAGAATTTTCTTAACTTTGTTCTTAATAAACTTCTTAAGAAAAGTCTATGTCGGATTCATGACATGTTCTTAAACAACAGAATTGTTCGCACCTGTGTTCTTAGGATTGATGAACCCCACGTCTTCGTAATTGAAAGTGCGTGCCAGTTGTTCCTAATTGGCATAAGAAAACGCCCCGCAAATTCCCATATAAGGACATGACACTTCACGGCCGTGTGCAAGAAAAGTTGGAGAATGTCCAAAAGACGCACAGACGGAACGAAAAAAGAACTTCAGTAATTCTGAAATATAAATTCTACTGCAACAGGTAAATGCCAAATGAGGCATAATATTTAGTAGTGTTTCCGGTGGTTTTAAAGCCACCAACAAAACGGAGGCATGGAAGGAGATCACGGATTCCGTGAACGCTGTTTCTGGACAACGTCGCTCAATTGAAGACGTAAAAAAGAAATGGTTTGACTTAAAATCAGAGACCAAAAAATCCGTTGCCAAACATAAGAGACATATGCTCACCACTGGAGGAGGGCATGCAGGCCCTGAGTTATCTGAGATTGACCAGCGCATCGGGGCCATTATTGGTGAGACGGCACTCTCAGGTGTGCCATCAGCGGAGCAACTGGACACTGACCAGGGCCCTATATCAACAGCTTCATATCCTCCAAGGCCATCTCCCACCAGTCTTTCTGACTTTTTACAATTTTATGCCATAATTTAACTGAAAGCAACGGTGAAACCATTGGAAAGGAATTTTACACCAGTTTGTCAAACCAAATGTGGGCCTATGTGACTGTGAATGAGTGCTCACCTGAATTCCTAGTTTATTCAGTTTGAAATCATATTGCTTTGCAATAGGCCTATACTGAACAAACTGAAACATCTAAAAAAAAAAAAAACTTTCAATTTTGACGTTAATCTTGATCGCTATACATATGCGTGTACTTTCGATTGAAAAACCCCGGACCTGAATCGGTGCAGGCAACACGGAGAAGCTACAGCTACGTGTATGAGGTTCCACTGAGCTAAAACGGCAGTCACTGCAAGTTTTAAACGTGTTTTTAGCCTCTTAACTAGGGCTGTCAGCATTAACACGTTAATCGCGATGCGATTAAGGGCCGCCACTTGCTTTTTTAATCGCAGAAATTCAGAGAAATTAAAAGACATTAATCGTTTGACAGCCCTATTTAGGAGTTACTACACACTATATTGACTCTAGTAAGGATAGGGATTTTTAATTTTTTAGTTAGTTACTTGGAGGAATTGTGCAATAATGACAGATTCACACATTTTTCTTTTGTTTACAGTAAATAAATAATTACAAATCTTAAAATCAAGTTCATAAAGTAACTTTCTTTGCATTCATTTGATTCCCAATCAAGATACACTGGTAAAAAATGCTTTCCATTGTTAATATGTACTTAAAAACTGTTCTGAAATGCAAAATAGAATTTTAATCATGTGATAAAATATGCAATTAATCGTTCATTCGCAATATAGAACTTCAGCGATTAATCGCTATTAAAAAAAAATTAATCGTTTGACAGCCCTACTCTTAACATGTTCCAAATGTCATTACAAGTGCCTACCCATGTGCAGTGATTCCTTCCGAGGTGATTCTAGAGTGGGTTCTGAGAGGAGAGCGCCTTGGCCGTGGCACTCCACTGGAAGTTACACAGGGGGTTCAAAGGCAGAGGACATTTTCTGAGTCTAATAATATGATTTCTAGTAATACTTCTTATTGTCATTACTAGGAATAAAAACAAAACAAAAGAATTGCACAGTTCTATTAGGAAAAAGTAAGAATATGTATATTGTACAAGTAAAGTTGAATAAGTAAATTGTTAGAATATGCATCTTGCACACTACTTTTCACTATTACTTTTTGCACTTTACATCGCACTCCATGTGTACTTGTCTTAATATTATGTCTTATTAGTATATTTGTATTTTTGTATATTATGTTGATATGTGCCTATATGTATATTGTTGTCTCTGTTGTACAGTGTTACTAATACGTAGGGCTGGACGATTTTGGCTAAAATCATAATCACGATTAATCGAACAAGTTACCTCGATTACGATTATTTAAAAAAAAAATAATTCTTTTCCTGTACTGTAAATATGTTCATGGTTATTTTTTCTAATAAAAGAGTGCATAATCCTATCTTTGTGATTCTAAAATAAGGAAACACACAGATAGCAATTAATGCTTATTTATTAAATATTTCAAACAACTGAACTGAAATCTACAACAGTAGATTTTACAATGAAATAAAAACGTCTTATAAAAAAGTAATTTAAGTTTTAATGTAAAAAAAAAAGTTCCCGAAAAATGTAGAAAATAAATAATAAATGTCCATCATAAGATTAACGGGAACCTGTGGTTAACTGTCTTTTCGGAGTTAAACTCCACAAGCGTGTCCTGCGGCTCGCCGGCCGTCACTCACACACACACACACACACACACACACACACACACACACACACACACACACACACACACACACAGGGTCTGTTCTGAGTATAATAAAGCCCCGTCTGTGTTGAGCAAAACATTACGTGAATTACTACGAGAATGGACGTGCATTTAATATAGGAAAAGTCATGGGAAAAGTGCACAAGTATTAGCATCATTTGTTGTTGTTGTATGTGACGCTAAGGTCTAGTGACGATGCTATAAAGACCGTTGCCGTGCTTGCGTCGCTCCCTTACCCCTCCTACCAGTCCCTATGGCCACTTGGCCAGTGGGAATGCAAACGGGAAAAAAGATGTTGGGGGAGAGTAGTTCTTAGAACTGCTTAGAAGTGTACTTTTCCTCTAAAAAGTAAAAGTACTATCCGATCGGAAAGCACCTATGGTCGCAGACTGGACGGGGCGGAGTCACATGACTACACACGCGGCGGCCGTAATATGTTTTAAGGGGAAAGTACATTAACACACAGTGGGCGGCCGCGGAAATATTAATAGGATTAAAAGACCGAAATAACCGACTTGGCTAGGCTCTGAATTTCGGTTACGATTATTTTTCGATTAATCATCCAGCCCTACTAATACGTGTCTATTTGTTGAATACATAGAGAGTTAACACCTACCAAAGTCAAATTCCTTGTGTATGTAAGTATACTTGGCCAATAAATCTGATTCTGATTGTACAGTTCTATAATATATTGCAAACACCTGTCTGTTATCAGTGGTATTGTCATTACTAGGAATAAGCAAAGCAATTACAGTTCTATTAGGAAATAGTAAGAATATGTATATTGTACAAGTTGAATGAATAAATTGTAAAAGGTAAATTGTACAGTTATGTAATATATTGCTAACACCTGCTGTTATCAGTGGTTTTATCATATAAAACAGTAGCTTACACATTCCGTTTGTGCTTTTGTTGACTGCAAACACAGTAATCTCTCTCACGTAAAGTTCGCAAGGGAGTTTGCACATCAAGCTGAAGTGCAACCAGCGGGAGAGGAGGGGAGACAGAGGGGGGAGAGGGACGGAGGGAGGGGATCGGCACTTCAACAGCGCGGCGCTGCACTCCAAGTGACACAAGCGCTTGTGCTGGTTGAGATTGCTGTTATAGCCTCATTTCACTCAGGGGAAAAATGTCAAAAAGACAACAAAGTTTGCTTAACTTTTTCAAATAGGCCTACGCTGGCCGGTCGGATCCCAAACAAGCAAAAATCGTTTCTGCCGATCAAGAATGTGGAGACCACGGTGGGTTTTTTGTTTTAATTGTCCGATGGATAATTGCTGCTTGTGAAAACTATCATTGCAGTGTATTTTTATTTTTTTTTTACATTTCGCACTGATGCAGTGCACGTTCTGAAATATAAAATAAACATTGCCCTAATGTACACACAGAGTTGTTTAGGCTTTTTTAGTCAGAGTCAGAGAAGCTACGTAGGCAGTGTAATTTTTTTTTTGGTTCCGTTACCTCCAACCCCCGTTTTGAGTCGCCGGATCCACCCCCCCTCTGCGCTCTGGGACCTCCCACTTTACAAATTAAGCACTGAAAGTACACAGTAGGATAATTATCTCAAAATCTAGCTACATGATCAAAAGTTTTTATTTATTTTCAGAATAGCTTTTAATGTGTTGTAGTGTGCTATTTTCCATAATAATTTGAACTTGTGTAAATTGTCTTTGAGTACCCTGAAAAGCACTTTATAAATAAAATGTATTATTATAAGTAATTGTGTACGATTTATCTATCTTACTTTAGCAATTCATGTAATTTAGTAAAGATATTTTAAGTAATTTAAAATTCCCGGGGACGTCGTGCCAGTGAGCAAACGAGCAATATCCTACGTATTCCCGCCGCATTTTGATTACATCGCGGCGACGTATGTGTGCTTACTGGGTACTGTAAGGCTGTGACTACTCTTCTGAAGTGATTTTGGAGAGGGACAATAGGTAGATCAATACACTGGTTGACTACGTTTCCAGCGCCGCGGCTCCAACCCGAAATGTTAGTTGGGACAGACGCCTTGTTTCTTTAGGCTAACTATATTAGCTTTAGCCTGGCTGGTAGCAGCTTTCTGTGGTGAAAATGGCTGGGAGATGACGTGATTACGTAGCAATAATCAGGTGATTTAGTTCGTCTTTGCAGCTAACATAAAACACTGAGTACTGTAGCTTCACTACCCATGGAAAAGTACGTGCGTTACTGTGTCAGCTGCAGCTTACGGTACTTTTCTACAGACAGAAACTTTTTTTTACTAGGAGCACTGTAGCCCCCAACTGAAATTATTTAGGGGCACATACAGAAAATGTAGAATCGACCTGCAACGCAATTTTTTTTTACATTTGCCACATATTAACTGTATTAATGCTTTGGTAATGAATACAGAAACTACAATCTGCTGTCATATTTTAGTTCACAGTGACTGAACTTTATTTTAATGGTGCTTAACAAATGCACATTTAGAAATGTGAAGTATTACACCGTGTTCCAAATTATTATGCAAATGATATTTTACACTGATTTTCCTAAATAGTCGATGCAAATGACAGTCCGTATGATTTTCAAGTCACCAACCGTTAGGGTATAGGTCGAATTTCATTGAACAAACCACCCAATGAAAACTGTATTTTTTTTAACAGAGTTTCAAAACATTTTATAGGTTGTAAAGAACTGAAAATGGTCATTTGCTGAATTTGCAGCATTAGGTCATCTTTACTGAAATCAAAAGCTATTTCAATCAAACACATCTTAACAGGGCAAGTTACATGTTAACATAGGACCCCTTCTTTGATATCACCTTAAAGGTGTATTACACTGTTTGCTCTGTTATGGATATGTGTGCTGTAATATAGGGCCGGTGTTTCAGTAGCCAGTTTTCAATAGTTTCTACAAGCCTATTGCCTATAATTTTGTAATATAATAAACACTGTTACACTTTTTTGAAACTATTTCAGCTTGTGTATGCCTATCAGTGTTTTCTGAACATATTTAACACAGTTTTAAAAATACCGCGATAATACCGAAAACTATAATTATATAATCATTTTGGTCACTAACCGTGAGGTTTAATTTTCATACCGTTACATCCCTAGTTGCTAACCACCGTCGTGACACAGGTTACGCGGTAGGGCTGAGCGATATGGAGAAAATCAAATATCACGATATTTTTGACCAAATACCTCAATATCGATACCGCAACGATATTGTAGTGTTGACTATTGGTGCTTTCACAAAAGATTTACATAATGAGATTTTTGATAAATAATCATTAGTAATGTGAATATAAGGACATGTGTAAAGGCAAATAATAGAACAGTTACAACATAATTTTACTGTAATGCAGCCTATAAAACCAGGAAAAGACAACACTTATGCCATATTACGATATTCAAAATCTATGACGATATCTAGTCTCATATCACGATATTGATATAATATCGTTATATTGCCCAGCTCTATTATGCGGGACAGCGGTTGTTAGGTTTGGTGAATTCGGGTAACGGCAATAAAATCCAGGACATGTTGATCTTGATTCAGAGTACAGGCCTCAGGAGTTTGTGCAACAGCTACTGTTTGCCAAACAACAATACACAACCACTTTGTCTCTTTTCTTTTTCTCCTCCGTGGAATAAAGATCCAGTCAATTGTGGTCGGGTCTGATCTACAAACGATGCAACGGAAAACAGTAGGCCTTATTGAAATTTTGGTCGCATATGTGACCAATTTGGTCGCATATGCGACCAAAATTTGTAAGGGTGCGACTAAGATTTTTCCTAGGTCGCACCGGTGCACCTAACGTCCTCGCATCCGCTGCCTCTCCACTAACGAAGCAATGTCGTTTATATCGATATGGTTTAATGTTGCGTTACGTGACCCATTTCTTCTGTAAAGCCGTGCCTGTGTTTAGATCTCTCCTCCGTGCAGCCCCGCCCCCATTCACTCACACACGGCCCACCTGCGACATGCAGACAGACACAGTGCCGCCGGTCCAAATTGCTGACATTTGTCTACAGTTGTAATTGTTATTAACACAGCTATATATTGTTAAGTATGAGAGGGAAACCTGTATTGGTACCAGTGTTTCCGCTGGTAACTCTCTGTTATTGCGGCCGCCACGGCGAAAAACACAGAAAGTTATTGAATGGAACTAACTTCAGTTCGTTGAGTAATAGCGTGTGAGACGGAGCCTGCTGGACCTGGGCGAGAGATGAGTTCATAAAAATGCAGCGCAGCCAGGGACGATACAGACATTTCATACACAAGACGTATGTAACGCCACTGACCCGCCAAAGCACAGTCGACCCGTGCTGGACCGTACTCTGTGAGTAGCATACGCTTCAGTCCATCGTACTCCCCCTCTCTCCCTATATGAGCTACTGGGCTATCCGGGTCTGTTATTGTTGTTGAAAACAAGTGAAGGAGCTTTCTCAGAGATATATTTTTTTAAATATATCCCAGGCTATTTATTTCAGATAATTTACATGTGTTGCAGCTGTATATTTTCAAATTGGGCAGGAACCCCTGTCTTTGCATTTTATTTTAATCACATCTGTTTTAATAAAAGAGCTTGTGAAAAGTGGCTTTGACTTAAAACTGAACATTTAGCCCACTTTGTAAAAAATATATATTAGAGATAGAGATATATATTGTGTATCGCCATTCAGCCGAAAAATACAGAGATATGATTTTTAGTCCTGGACTAGTGGAAGATCTGATAATAATCAGTGTGGAGGGGCCCAGTTTGGAGAATTTTGATGCTAGGGAGTGTGGCGAGCTGGTTTAGCCAAGGCCTTTCTGCAGGCTGCTAATTCTTGATAACAGACCGTTGATAAGAATAACAGACCGTTGCTATGCATAGCAGAGCGTCGCCATGGACGAAGTGTGGTTAATTTATCAGCTGTAGCAAAAAGTGGGAAAAAGTGGAGCACCTCCTGTTCCTCCAATTCAGGCATTGACAGCAGCTCTTACTTATTAATGTACTTTTTCAGTTATGACTGACTTTCAAACTAGATAATAATAAAAGTTACATGGCATTATAAACCAGAGCCAGCTCATACAACAATGAATCTCACCCAACAGGGTAATGTTAACGTTAAGTAAGAAAAAATAAAATAAGAATATAGAACATTGTAAACGTCTCCCACCTCTCCGCTGGCCAGCTGACAGTTTCCTCTCAGAGTTCATGTTGAAGTGTCTCTCCTCGACTTCTCCCCGACCTGCGTTTGATAAAAATACAAAGCTCACAACATATCCAATAACACACGTTAGCAGGAGCTAGCTGCGGCTAACGTTAGCTTAGCGCGCGGACTCCCCGCAACAACAGCAGTAAACGCGTTTCCGGTCAGAGAAAGAAAACAGACCTGCTCTTTGTAGCTTCGCTTCTGGTTTTAAAACCTCATGCAGCAGTTTGTGATGTTTCTCTCTGGAAGGACACCAAACACTGGCGCCTTTTACTCCGCCGTCCACATCACGAGGTAAAATGCAAACAATGGGACGGAGGTCGTAGCATCTTCCGGAACCCGGAAACACAAACACAACTTCCGCTACACTCCTCTGCCCTTCAAAATAAAACAACATGTTTTAAGAGTCGATTTTAACACATTGCCCTTAATAAGAAGAGATCAAATCAGTGGTTGAATGTAACTTAGCACATTTGCTCATGTACTGTACTTTTATGGTATTATTATACTTACGTATTTTATATGTCTAATAAATTGTACTTTGTGACTTGGATTGACTGCACAGCACAGATTCCGGCAGTACTAAATGAGGTCTCTCTGTTCTCTAAAGCCTCTGGTTGACGTTTAAGTATGAAAAAATGTGAAAGATATACACTATTGACGATTACCCTCTGATTATTGTGTATAATAAATCTGTAACTTTGAAGTTCAATATTTAAGGATCATAGTTCAAAGAATAATAATATAGTTGGATGACCAGAGACGTAAGAAACCCCAGGTAAATATTGGAGATGTATTTGAAAGATGGACCCACAGCTTGTAAACGATGTATGTATAATGTTCAGATAATGAGGCACCGCTGGGACTTGAACCCAGGATCTCCTGTTTACAAGACAGGCGCTTTAACCACTAAGCTACAGCGCCTCCTACAGGTTAAGTAAACGGTTTGCTTGTTTTGTCAGGGCTGAACGTGGCCCAGATGTAGCCCAGGACATTGTGACATCACTGTTGGGTGTGATTTAAGGTGCATGTGATGCTGACTGAGGTCAGAGGTGAAATATATAGTTTTTATCAAAAACAGCATAATTAGGCCAAATGAACAGAAATGGCCTATGAATAAACTAGGTGTGTATTGTAGCTTAAATTTGCATTGCTCTGCATTTCATGTGTTTTTATGTATCATCTTAAGTCTGTGTTAATGTAGTGTTTCTGTGTAAATGTAATATGCCAGGGAAAACAGTTTGCCTTTTCAATCCTTTTTTTTACCTTTTTCATTTGCTACCAGGGTAGCATAATGGGTAGCATGGGGATCAGGTACACATGCTGATGGGATGCAAACAGAGGAAATCTCTGCAACAACAAGATGCTGCTGGGATTTGAACCCAGGATCTCCTGTTTACTAGACAGGCACTTTAACCAACTAAGCCACAGCACCTCCTTGAAGGCTTATGTAATGTTAAGTCTTAATTTCTCTTTTACCTTGTATAAGCTGTATAACATGCACGCGCAGAGAGGAGGGGCGGAGAAGGGGCTATGGGTGCTTGAGCACCTGCCCCTTTTCCCCTTAAGGCCAAAGTGCCCTTTTTTGTCCATATTTTATTTTTATTTTATATTTTTTCTCATATTTTTTCTTTGACGATGGCCCACAGGTGGTCCGTTTAAGAAGAATATTTAACAATAATAATTAGCTAGATAAAACGACCTAAACCTTCATATCACATGCTGACCAGGGTTATCGCGCAAGGTTATTATAGTTTAGCATTTTTCATTAGTTTTTATTTTTATTTCATTTTGACTTTTTGTTTTCAAATTCAGTTTAGTTTTAATTAGTTTTTAAAGCGGGTTTGCTAGTTTAGTTTAGTTTTTATTTTTTGAAAATGCTTAGTTTTAGTTTAGTTTTTATTAGTTTTAGTTCTAGTCGTAGTTTTAGTTTTTTTTTGTAAAATGGGTTATTTGTCGGGGGATTCAAAAAGATCAGAAAAAGTATTGTGTAATAATAACTCAACAAAAACATCATACAATTTTAGAAATATGTATTCACAATGTATTCAACAATAACACCAGTACATACAATGTAGCCTAAATATGGTCATAAATATAAAAATAACAGTTTACACAAGACGCTGCATTAAGTGCAAAATGTGTAAGTGACGTGCTCCAGGAAAAAACCTAAATAGCCAATAGACTAAAGAAGACATACATGAACCGGTGTTTTCAACTTTGGTTCGAGTAAAGTGGCGAACTTTTTGAAGTCAATCGACTAACACAGTTGTGTAGACATCCCAGTATCAATTCACATATTAACCCACGCTTCCTCCCGCTTTTGGTATTCCTGCTTATGTACTAACCAGCAGCTAGTACATACGGTGAAAGCTCGCCTGTAGTGTTCTCTGTCCTGCGGTTGTCTCCGTCATGCTGTCTGGCCCTGTATCCATACATCCATGCCCTGTACCGGTGTTAGCTTCTGTTTCAGGGAAAGGGGGCTTTGCGTTCTCCTTAAGGTAAGCTAGGTTAGCCTCCTAGCTTGTGTGCGCTTCTCAAATGTACTTTCAAATTCGTGGGATTTTTCCCTGTAATAAATTGACCACATATTTTACCACCTTCCACTGCAAGGCACTTTATCTGACACAGTCATAATCAAATAGGACTGCCGCTTTCTTCCGACTTTCGGTACTGCTATGATGCCAGGCGAGAGGCACGGAGCCACGGACATGTGTTCAATTTGACGTGGAATGTCAGAATTTCTGGGTTCCCAGTCAGAAACTATACATGTCTACAGGAAATGTCATGGTCAGAGAGATATAACGTTATTTGCTCTATGAAAGATCGACAAAGACGAAAACTAAGGAAATTTACTCGATAATTTTATTTTATTTTAGTTAATTTTGCAAACAGACATTACAGTTTTAGTTTAGTTATCGTTTTTTTGTAATGCCTCATTTTTATTTTTATTTCAGTTAACGACAATGTTTTTTCCCACCTAGTTTTCGTTATTTCGTTCGTTTTCGTTAACGATTATAACCTTGCGCGTGACGCATGTCCGCTTCCTGCCAGGCGCGCCACTTGGACACAAGTGAGTCCATCGGCGGTCAGCGAGAGCGAGAGAAAGTTGAAAGTGCCGGTAAGTGGGCTTTTGAAGTGAATGAGAATGCTTGGATGCATGCACATTTGGTTTGTTATAGTAGCCGCTAGTTAACGAGTCTACAGGATGAAAACAGCCAGCAGGCAAGCTAAATTTGTGGCAGCAGTAGCTAACTTTGAAGTAGTGACATTTTGCGGTAACTGCACGAGCTGCCGCGGCCACTAGAGTCATCGTGTGATAGCCTTATAGCGTCACCGTTTCATTCTCTGATACACAAGGGATGGCAGCAGCAGTTCTCTGTAGGTTAACAGAAGTGTGTGTGTGTGTGGGAGTGAACGAGAGCTAATGGACAGTAATCAGTCCCTCCACGATTTTGCGATGTCGCGATCGCAACAATTTACGCGAATTCAACCAATCACCATGAATTTGGTGCGACTCGCAATTTTGACCAATAACCAGAGTTTCCCGCAACTTCAACCAATCACAGCAGTCCCATGTGCCAGACTTTGTATCAGCATGTGACTCTGAGAGCCACTGACCAAGCGGAAGTGAGAACGGGTTGACGTACTTCACCAAATTCATTTCCTTGTTTCTGATATGAAGAGACGTGTGTGACTCGAACATCTCACATTTACCAACAAAACGTACAGCGAAAGACGTGCAAAACATTTCAGACTGTCCTGCCAACCTGTATACATTTTAACATCAATGTACGCTGTAACGTTTTATCACTCTAAAGTTGCTGAAAGCTGCTGCTGTTTCAATCCTGTCGGCTCTCTGCAGCGGGCGGGGCTGCTGCTCAGTTCCCCCCGCGACTGATGTGCACACACACACAAACACATACGGTGGATATAGGAAAAACCGGAGATGAGACGTACAGTATGACCTAAAATGAGGACAGCTACACTCGTTATTGTAAGCGCAATGATAAGTTAAAGTCCAATAAGTACTTTATCAAACCGTATGAATGTGCGTCCCAGGCCAGGATAGGAAACCAACAATGTTAAGATCAACAAGCCACTGACAGATACGTTCAAATTTGATTCATTCAATACATTTTTTTTTTTCTTAAATACACCAGCCATTTTCATATTATACCAACATTTACAGCATCCCGAGCCTTCTTGGTAAAGTTACTAGGAAAACTCAGCCCAGAGTAGTTTTATTCTCCCCGAAGTTTCCTTGTTATTTTTAAAGAACTATACAAAAAATAAATCGAAACTTTTTTTGCAACTTTCACTGTCACTCGCAACTTCATTGCAACAAAATTACAAAATACACCGCAACTTTTATCGCAATGTTTTACAAAAGCTCACACAAAATCAGGCATTTTAGGCCGCAACAATCTCAAAAAAAAGGCAGCGAAATCCTGGAGGGACTGAGTAATTAACTGAAGGGATACCATGAAGTACGCTGTTACAGATATAGCTCCTGTCGGTAACATGCTAACGTCATTAGCATTACAAGTTCTCGAAACTTCATAACATTGATACAATGTAAAAATTGCATACAAGTGAATTTACCTTCTGTAGACCGCAGGCTGTGGGGGGATTTCAGACAGGACACTGCAGCACACTGACACGGTGCTCTGTTTAGACCGAGGCTGCAGGTAAGAGACAGAAAGGTAACATGTTCATGTCACAGACTGTTTCCCTTCTCGTTGTCTGTGTGTCTGTGTTGTTGCCGTGGTGATTCCCTCTCTCTCCCGGCTCCTGATTGCTGCTAAGCTGATTCACCTGCTCCCAGCTGCACACCTGCAACCAATCCATTAATCAAGGCTGCACCATAGCAACCACTCACTGCTGGCCTGATCCTTGTCTCAGCTAGTGGTAGTGGCACAGCTTAGTTAGGGACCGTTCGGTATTTATGGAATGGACCACCAGAGGAAAATAGGGGAGGGTCATGTCTTTTTATTCTTTGTTGAGGGGAGGGTCACCCAACATTTTTTAGTCTGGGGGGGGGGTCACCCAACTTTTGTGTTCATGAAAACAGCAAAATTTCAAAGTGGCTTGTTTGGTGCGTATTTTTCCATGTAGCTCTCAGTCTCGGCCCCCCATCGCACCATCCCCCTCCTGACCCTACCTGTGAATGCGCACAGATTCACAAAATGGATCACAATGAGCTGAGGACAAAAATAACGACCGCTAGTTGGAAGCACAAACACCTAAGAGTTTCACTCCAGAAACATAAACGTATAATTTGTGCTGATCCTTCCAGCCTTAGCCTTTTTATGAAAAGATAAGAAAAACATATGAGTTTGTGACTTAGGGAGGCTCTGCTGTCTGGGCGCTGACGCATGGCACAGATGCGTACCCGCCAAGCAAAACACATTTGTCTTGTGGGGCTCAATACCATCACCATCAAAAACAAATATCCGCTCCGCCTTATGGATTCTGTTTTTGAGTCCCTCTCCCGGTCCACCATTTTTTCGAACCATCTGGTTCGGATCCGGGAGGGGGACGAGTGGAAAACTGCCTCTAACACCCCTGTTAGGTCACTATGAATGCCCTTCGATCTCGCTAACGCTCCTACCATTTTCCAAGCCCTCATTAATGACATCCTCCGTGATTTTTTGCATCGGTTTGTTTTTGTTTACTTTGATGACATTCTGATCTTCTCCCGCGACCCAGTCCAACACAATGAACACATCCATTTAGTGCTGCAGCGGCTTCTGGAGAACTGACTTTTTGTCAAAGCCGAGAAATGTGAATTTCACGTCAAATCGGTACAGTTTCTTAGTTTCATTATCAAAAGCAGGCGTCTCCGTGCTGACCCGGCCAAGATCCAAACCGTTGTAGACTGGCCCACTCCTATCTCTGTCAAACAGCTGCAGCGTTTTCTGGGCTTCGCCAATTTTTTATCGTCGCTTTATCCGCAAGACCCGGTTCACCTCTGCCCCCATCCTCACTAATCCTGACCCCTGCCTTCAGTTTGTGGTAGAGGTGGATGCCTCTGATGTGGGCGTCGGCGCCACCCTATCTCAACGTTCCCCCACTGACCACAAACTCCATCCCTGTGCCTTCTTCACCCGCCGCTTGACCCCCACCGAGCGGAATTATTGCGTGGGAGACTGAGAGTTGCTGGCTGTTAAGCTGGCTCTGGAGGAATGGAGGCACTGGCTGGAGGGGTCTGAACATCCCTTCCTGGTTTGGACTGATCATAAAAACCTCTCCTACATACAGACAGCTCAGAGAATGGCCAGAACCCTGTTCCTGCTCCGTCAACGGTTCTGGTGGCCCTCCATGGAGAAGTACTGTTGGGACTTTGTGGCAGCTTGTGGGGTGTGCGCCTGCGTCAAGGCTTCCAGCGGGCGGCTGATCGGAAGCCTCCATTGGGCTGTGATTATGGGGCGTGTTTCAACCGAACCAGGAAAGAAAATGCCTCTGCACTCAATTGAATAGACCTACAACCAATCAGAGTATGTGACGTATGTTGAGCTGATAAATTAAACTTTTGCTGAATCCCGTAGGAAGGACGGCAAAAACATCTTTCCGATCGACAAATGCCTTGATTGTGGTTCTCGGTTCCTCTTTTAAAATGAATGCGCTCAATTCTCCAGCGGCAGCCATATTACGTTAGTGTTGATCATCTGTCCATCATCTTATAAAGCCCGCCCTGATAATTTGATTGGTCCAAACAGCTCTGGTTTCGAGCATAGTTGCTGCACGACGAATCAAGTCCAGACCGAACTTCCCGACCTCAAATGTTGTGGGAGGGGCTAAGTTCGTCTGGCATCCAGGCTAGATCGGGCCAGTCAGATCATACAAATTAACACGGATTAATGGAAGAATTAACCCACAAGTTCACGAGCACAGAAAACGCAGTTAACCGTTTGAGACGATGCGTTCTTCCTGTTATTACGCAACACCCCCAGCACAGAGTCTACCAGCAGTGCTCCAAAATAACAGCTAGAAATAAAAACCACAACAATATAACCACTTTGTATTAAAACAATCTCCGGACAAGAAAACCTCATATTGCTACAACTATTGCAATAATATTGAAAAATAAAACTTATTGAGCTTTAATTTTATTGTTTATGGTTTAGCTCAAACACCCCTTACTTATTTAAAAGAGTGGAACGCCATCCCTACTATTATTAGTGTATTAGCTTAAGTCAGTTTAAATTAAAAAAAGAAGAAAAAAAGAAGGCCTATGCACTGGTGTGTCCTAGGTGTCCCTATTAGTGTTATGTGGAATTATCATTTCTATATTATTGTAGTGTACTGTATATGCCCAGGGACAACAGATGGAAATGAGCAATTAAAATTCTAAAGGTTGCTGTCTCCCCTTTAGTCTACATAACATGCCATAGCATGTTACCACTTTATGTACAACTGTTCATTTATCATACAGACTGAAACTCAGAAAACAAATACACCAAAAAAAGTATCAACTAAATACTAAATCTAATGTATATAGCCTATGTCATAATTTAAACAAGTCTCCCGAAAAGAAACGGGTATCTCTCTCTCCCCCGCCTCTGCCTGCTGCTGTGTGTGTGTGTGTGTGTGTGTGTGTGTGTGTGTGTGTGTGTGAAGCTGCGGTGTGTGTGCTTGTGGAGTTTAACTCTGAAAAGGCAATTAACCACAGGTTCCCGTTAATCTTATGATGGACATGTGTTGTGATATTTAAACAAACGATCAGTCAACGGTGAAATAAAAGCCTCTTATTTACGGGACCGGTCTGACAGACCTCCGGCTTACAGCGGGTTCTCTGAGCGTGACTGTCCGAGCGATGAGCTAGCGGCCCCGGCAGGCGCAAGCTGGCGGCCGTGTCACTTCATGGAGCCTCTCAACTCCGAAAACGTTGGAGCAAATTGTCAATTCGGCAAAGATTTTCGCAAGACTGCCTATATTCAAAATCTAAACCGTTCATTTCTCGCCTAAAACGTTCTCAGAAGTGAATTTGGTGTTGAATAAGGTGGCGAAAATTGTTAAAATTTTCCCGTTTTTGGTCTGTCTATGTACCGGAAACCCGACCATCATTGAATGCCGAAATGAATGTTGGGATACGGTGCTACCAACCAATGCATCCTCGGTAAAATGGGCGTGTCAAGAACATTTCCGGGAATCTTAACTGTTCTTGGTGTAATGCGAACTTGTGTATTGGGACAGTACTTTGGCAACACAAGATGACGTTTCACAGGGACACAAGAACACAAGTCAATAGAAGAACACCGATTTTAGAAACGCTGTCTGTCTGAGAGAAGAGGGAGGTGTCTGTCACCTGGGCACCGTGGTGCAACGATACCCGCACTTCGGTTCTGCTTTCTTTGCTTCCCCCCCTACGTTAATATTGTCTTACACAATAAAAATTGAAATTCTACTAAACGCTGCACTGGTTATTGTGTTATCACACAAGGGTGTATCACACAGGCATTATTTTTGTGTGTGTTGTGCATCCTTCCAGGAACTAAGAACTCCCAAAACAGGGTCAGGTACAGACATGTGGGAAGTGACCGCTGCAACCTGGCAATTTTATGAAGATATGCATAAGGTGTTGGGTGCCAGGCCCTCACTCGACCCTCCTGTGGTGGGGGCATCCTTTTATGAGGATCCCACGCCAATCCTCATGGTATGTAATGCAGTACATTTTGTGGTCTGGAATTTCAGAATAGCAGAATGTTAACATGTTCTTATTGTAATGCTCTCTCTCTCTCATATATATATATATATATATATATATATATATATATATATATATATATATATATATATATATAAACTTAATTTCCACATGACATGGTCACAAACATTTGTGGATTGTAACTCAATATTTATCTTGTTCCTTTAGGAGACTGTTGAGCCCTCATCCCCAGCCAGCACCTCTGCAGCCAGCAGTTCACCACTGCCAACTCCCTCACCCCGAAAAAAAAGGAAAAAAAATCCCATCCTGGATTTCCTCACTGAGGAGTCCAAGAAAGAGCAGAGGCGCCACGAGAAGACAGAGAGGTTCTTGTGCCTCTTTGAAAAGATGATAGATAAGCTGTATTTTTTTTCTTGTTTTGTGGTTCTTGTTTGAGCTTTATACATTTCAGTGCCTTTTTATATACTTAACAGTATAGAGAATAACGTCCTTTCTGTTTTTATTCTTATATGTTAAGTGAGTGTTGTACTTTGAGAGCAAAGATTAACCGAGTCAAATTCCTTGTTTGTTTGCACACAGCTGGCCAATAAAGCTGATTCTGATTTAAGTTATGGTTCTATTAGTTGATAATGGTTCTCTAATATACTATATTTTTATAGAATGTTTTTGCCCGTTGTTTACTTTATTGGGCAATAATATATGATTTTTGGTAACAAATCAATGACATTCAAAACAGTGATAACTGATAACAGATATACAACACATCATGCAGTGTGTATACAAATTTGTATTACAGAGCTTAGTAGTACACGGATAAGTTCATATCCACCACCACCAAAATGAACACAAAAGAACTCTAAAATATATACATGCATAGGACACTGTTGTCATGTTCATGGAGCTTGCACATTGCCTGAAACTAGGGCAGCCAGTCTGTTTGTTGTGTCATTCCCAGAGGTTTCATTGTATGCCATGTGTTCACGGGGAGGTTGGGGGTCATCCATTAAAATGTCTTAAAATTATCCGCTGCGAAGGGCCCGGCACACACCAAAAAAGGGCCCCTCAGATATGGCCCAGATCAAACGAAGGAGGTACCGCATGAAACCATCTTGAAATGAAAAAGCACATCCCACCGAACCCGAAAACCACCACGCCAGACAAATTACTTGCTGCGAAGGGCCTGCCAGACACCCCTCAAATGCGGCCCCAATATACAATATCATACAATTGACCTAGATTAAATGTTGAGAGCACCACTTCAAACAGTTTCTGAACCAATTGTGCACATCCACAAAGTACAACCATCAGCACGCCAGACACGTTCTGCTGCTTAAGGTCCACCAGACACCCCTGAAACACAGTCCCCACATACTATATCGATTCACCTTCAGTACATAATGAAAGAACCACATGACACACAACAATTGTGAACATTCACAGAGAACAAGTGCACCATAATTTAGGTTAGTTCAAACACTGGCCAAACAAAGGGTTGCCTTCCACCACATTATACTGATTTCAAATTAGAACATGATTTGTATATCAATCCATTCAGATATTTTGTTAAATGTTGATCTGTGCAGGCTCCTACTTGTGGTGTCTGCTGCTGTCTTTGATTGTGGCTCAACATTTCTAAAGAAGTCTCTGCGGGAGGATTTATGGTACTGGGCCCCTTTTGCAATGAGATCAAGCCAACTGGCCACTAAACCTTTTAGCCGCTCATTAACACCGTTTGGAGCAGCAGCTTTTAACAGTTTTACGCTGCACAGAACAAAATATGCAGGATCCTCTAAATAAACCCCTGCCGTCTGATGCTGGCATTGAGCTTCTGTGCCGTGTCTCTGGTGTCTTTGAAGGCGGTACTTTTGCTTGTGGCCTTTTCACTGCAGTACAACACCTATAGCATTCAGAGTGGTAATAATAATGGTTGTTTTCAGATTTCTCTTTCAGATTGACTTCTGTGGTGACATCTCTATAGCAATCAGATTGTAATAAAATGCTACATTGTGCTGCTCTCTTCATTGTGCTCCATTGCTGGTCATTGAACTCTTTTAGCTGGCCACCCTCTCTGGACCGGCATATTATGGACTCCTGACTGGCCTGAAATGAAGTACCGGTAAGTATTATTTAACAGGGGTACACGTCAAGCATATTTTGTGGACTACATTCAGCTAAAACTCATTGAATTACACATAGCCTATAGCTTCATATTTAAAACACTGGCAAACAGGACCCACAAGAGCTTGAGTGTAAGATGCAGGGATGGAAAATTGTTCACTCTGCAAGTAATGCCCCTGTGCTCAAATGTTGGTACTCTTTTCGTTTGATCAAAAGGCTCTGGGCTGCCGGACTATTTGGGTTGCCAGGCCAGTTATGATTAGGCCAAATGTTGGTGCCATCTAACTAACATCTACAAACTGGGCAGCTAAAATGAACATACACTGGCTATTAACAAGCTGGGCAAGCCAATCACTATTTTGCATTGCATTCAGTTTATTTAAACAGGTCCGGGCTAAGCCCCGAACCTCCTCAAGTCCTAGAAACGCCCCTGCTGGAAACAATGAGCATGTTTACATGCACACCAATATTCCACTATTATTCAGAATATGACAATATTCTGAATTTGATACATATCATGTAAACAGCATATTCCTGTTTGGACATTGAATAAGGTCTTTTTCCGAATATAACATTTTCCGATTAAGACATGGAATATTCCGGTATTACTGTATTCGGGTTTTAGAGGCATTCTTTGGACATGTGCACAGTGCATTCAAAATATGCAGAGTGAGTTTTGCTGGGGGCCGGACTTTGCTGATGCTCCCCACAAATACAGAGCAATATTGGCAACAATATTTTTACGGCAGCTTTATGTATTGCTGGCCTCCTATGCGACTCTTACTGTATGTCTTTGTACCAAAAGTTCCTCATTTGAATGTTTTTTTGTCGTGTGCAGCAGGGATTACATATATTTACAACAGGCTTTAACTGAGCACAAAATGTACTGTTCTCAAGCCAAATCTCTTTGAAAATGTATTTTGACCTATTAGATGAAAGGAAGGTAAACAAAACAATTTCAACCTATGACTTCTAGAAGTAGCTGTTTTTTTTGATGAGGAGATACTGTATTAGCCCACACTAATGTCATAATAATGTAACACTGCGACACACTAGCTGGGTATGCTGCAATAAATTCTGACCGGGCTGCACAGTTTGCATTAGTGGTCATTGGTTCCATGTTGGATTTATTTCTGTCATTTTGTTACATCCTGATAAATATACATTTTTCCCAAACACCTTTACAAACGAAACTGTAATCAATCATCAATTTGACCAATCATCAAAATAATTAGGAATTACCATAATTAAACAATGTCATTTCATGTAAATTAAGTCACCTCTTGTGGGGCGTCACCTAAAAAGACCAAGAAAAGATTGCCATTTAAGTGACTTAAGTCTCATTATATAAACTAAACTATCTTTGGATTTGGAATGAATAATTAAATTAGGGCTGTCAATCGATTAAAAAAAATGAATCTAATTAATTACAGACTGTGATTAATTAATCGAAATTAATCGCATACATAATTAACGGTGCCTGAACCGATACTTTTTAAGAAAGTAAAAAAAGAAAAGAAAACAAAGGGTACTAAACAACAGTTGGTGACATTAAAGAACGGCTTGTTTATCGCTAAGGCCATATGGTCAAAATTAAATGATTTAATAATGTATAACAATAACTTATTTCACTAGTAAATTGCTGTTGAACAACAAAAAAAACACCGACATTTACAATAACATCAAATGCACCACGAAGCTGTAGTTTACCAGTTTCATTGAACGCACCGTCTGTGCTGTTTTTCCGACGGCAGCTCGGCAGCTGCAGATTGTTACATCCCGCTGTTGAGTCACAGTCCTCTACAGTAAAACACAGTCAAACTTCACACCGTTCAGCGTTAGCTGTCAGCATTGTAACCGTGTTTAATCCAGCTACTAGCTAGCAGTAGGCTAACGTTAGCTGCTGTCGAGTATAGTGTTAACTAGCGTCACATGCAGCGGTGTTTGTGTTGCCTGTATCGTCTTCAGAGCACCAGAGAGAAGAGCAGACATATCAGTGGCACCAGATTTCGGTAGCCAGGGTTGGCAGGAAGAAGATTTTTACAAGTAAATGTTCCAGTTAATGATCCAGGCAGCACATTCTCGTCTCCCTCCTTCATTTTACAGTCCAATGGTGGCTAGAACGGCTCCGGGTCAAACGTCAATATGGAATGGATTAATCTGCGTTATTTTTTTTAACGCGTTATTTTTTTCTCAGATTAATCGAAATTAACGCATTATTTTGACAGCCCTAAATTAAATGTATAACTCCAACCAAAATTACCAAATCAGTAACTAGCAAAAAGATGAAAGATTTCAGATTTCTTGTCACAGGCAACGTAGGCAAATTTTCCTTTGATACAATGTTACATAGACAACATGTATTTTCCTTTGCGTTTATTTACAAAATGTATAAAGCAAAAAACAATATGTAACTCAACTAAAACATCTACAGCCCTATTTTAATGATCTGAAACGCAAGTATCAATCGCAAGTAGCTTTGTGGGCGGATCTCGGGCGCTGTTGCTATTATATCGGCAGGATAAATGACTCTTGCGCCCGACACAAATCTAAAATGGGTGGTCTGAAGTAGTTACATTACTCATAGGTGTGGTTTGGGCGTAACGTGCAATAAACCAATCAGAGCGTTATCTCACATTCCCTTTAAAAGCAGGCTTGTTCCATGGCGGATTGCTATTATAATGGAGGATTTGCTTGGCGCACGCTCTTAATACATCCATGGGCGCACGCCAGGAGCGGTTCACAGCCGAGGAGACCGACGTTTGCTATTGATTTTTCTTTTTGACAAAATGTAAATGCAAGAAATGTCACAAAAACATACTTTCCAATGTTTTGGGCTCACTCTCACTGAATCACGAGGTTATGAATGCATGGTGATATTTTTGCAATGTAGTCCAACATTAGACCGAGATTACCTCACTATAGACGATGAAGCTCTTCTCTCTCTCCTCTCCCGTGCTGCTGCTGCATTTGGGTTAAGTGACATGGGCACATGCAGTTCAACATCATATCTCCTTAAGTCCTCTAATATTTCCTCATTTATGTCATCAACACATCCATAATTCATGAGAATGTGTGTATGGTTTGCAAAAATGGGACTGCTGGGTCCGTGAGATGAGAGAAGCAAAGTGTATGCACGGTGTGCACTCCACATTACGGCCGAGCATGCGACCTTAAAATAGCATCTGAATAACGCGCCACTGACTTTAGACTAGGTTTTTCCTGGTCTGTGGCGGAACTGTTTTCTGAAACTACAAAACAGCACTAGGGAATGTTTGCGCCGGAACACGCCTCCTCTTTTTGCTGAACCGCCCCCGGGGAGCGTAATTTCATTCCCTAATTTACTGACGTGAGTCTGTTGAGTGAAAAGTCCGAAAAAAGAATTTTGCACCTGGCTTTATCATATGTTCAGAACTATCTACCGAAAATATATGCAAAATTGCGCATATTTAATGAGATAATGCCTAATTTACATAATTAAACATACAAATTTCAAAAACTTATAATACATTTTTTTCATATACTTGTGTAAGTAATCAACTGAGGAAGTTTCACGGCTGTATCATTTTAAAATTTGACCCTATTCACCTGTAGTGTCTCGCCTTAAACTGCACTGTTACTTGTATTTTTGTACATTTTTCAATCATAGCCTATTTTCTTTTCATGACCGTTTTAATTGCATTGTATTGTTGCTGAAATGTGCTATAAAAATAAAGTTATCTTGCCCTAAAACCTCCATGTTGTCAGTCACTCACCAGGGCATAGAAACTACTGTTGGCGCTGCCTGTCTCAGAGAAAGTGCAACGTTAACAGCACCACAGCCACTTTCGGCTTGACATTATATTATATTGCAGCAAACAGTGTCTGTGTGAAGTTTTGAAAAGTGTAACCACACTTGCAATTGCTTAATTGGCGTGAGTCACAAAAATGCAGACATGATGTAGTTTGCTTGAGTTTGCTCTGTCTGTACTGCAACTGAGCTCCGCTCGCAACAGTCAGAGAGGACATTTAACCTTGCAATTACGCGCTCTCAGGAAAGGAAATTTGGCACAATTTAATTTAACGGGAATCTGTCCTCGGTAGTACCGATGTAATTTGGTCAGTACCCAAAAAAGTACAGAGTTCGGTATCCAACCTTAACAGGGATATCACAGTCCTTCAAACTTAGGAGTGAAGACTGGAGCGTCTGCTGGGAGACTGAGTTAGGTGGCTGTTCCTTGTGACTACAGAACAGCTGCCATTTATGAGAGGGCAAGCATTGTATTCAATTTCCTAATAAGTCAAGTTAATTTGCAAACATGAACAAGTTAATATTTAGAGTTCCATGGATCTAAACAGTAAAAACATTTTTTAAAACTTCATTTAAGATATGTCATTTAAAACCTAAAATTCTAATTAGGGCTAGCATTGTATGCAATTTCCTAATAAGTCAAGTTAATTTGCAAACTGGATCTCCATGCAACACGTCTTAAAATACATGGATTCTCATGTGTTTCCTTAAACGTCCAATCTCTATGAAAGTTTTCTTGCAGATAGAGCAGCCAAATGGTTTCTCTCCTGTGTGGATTTTCATGTGGCTCTTTAAATGCCAACTCTCTATGAATGTTTTCTTGCAGATAGAGCAGCCAAATGGTTTCTCTCCTGTGTGGATTTTCATATGTCTTTGTAAATGTGAACTCTCTTTAAAAGCTTTCTTACAGACTGAGCAGCTAAATGGTTTTTCTCCTGTGTGGATTCTCATGTGGTTCTTTAAATGCCAACTCTCTATGAATGTTTTCTTGCAGATAGAGCAGGAAAATGATTTCTCGCCTGTGTGGGTTTTTGTGTGTCTCTGTAGGTATGCACTCTCTTTAAAAGCTTTCTTACAGACTGAGCAGCTAAATGGTTTCTCTGCTGTGTGGATTCGCATGTGTTTCTGTAAACTTCCACTCACTGTAAAAGCTTTCCTACAGACTGAGCAGCTAAATGGTTTCTCTCCTGTGTGGATTCTCATGTGGCTCTTTAAATGCCAACTCTCTATGAATGTTTTCTTGCAGATAGAGCAGCCAAATGATTTCTCTCCTGTGTGGGTTTTCGTGTGTCTCTGTAGATCTGCACTCTCATTAAACGCTTTCTTACAGACTGAGCAGCTAAATGGTTTCTCTCCTGTGTGGATTTTCATGTGTCTCTGTAAATGTGCACTCACTGTAAAAGCTTTCCTACAGACTGAGCAGCTAAATGGTTTCTCTCCTGTGTGGATTCTCATGTGGCTCTTTAAACTTCCCCTGTCTCTAAAATCGTTCTTACAGACTGAGCAGATAAATGGTCTCTCTCCTGTGTGGATTCTCATGTGTATCTTTAAATTTCCACTCTCTGTAAAAGTTTTCTTACAAACTGAGCAGCCAAATAGTTTCTCTCCTGTATGACATCTCATGTGTCGCTTTAAACTTGCACTCCTTATAAACGTCTTCTGACAGACAGAGCAGCTAAATGGTTTCTCTCTTGTATGAGCTATCATGTGTCTCTTAAGACTAAATCTCGAATCACTGATAGGGACTTCATTATTTTTCATAGAGTTTAAACCTGACTGAGGTTCTCTGGTCTCCTTCCAATCAACACTGGCATCAGTCTCAGGTTCAGAAGAGTCTCCAGTCTCGTCATCAGTAGCTGATTGTAAATGTGTATCTGGATCTGATTTCATGGCTGGTTCTGGTCCTCCACAGTCCTCTCCACCAGCTTCTGTTTTTATCTCTTCCGTTTGTCTTTGATGAAGCTGTGAGAACTGAGGTTTCTCTTCATCATCTTCACTCTTCACAGGGACCAGAGTGAATGAGAACTTGGTGATATCAGCCTTCTCCAGCCCTTGAAGCTGTTCTTCATCCTGACTGATCTGGAGTTCCTCCTGTTCCTCTTTAATGTGTGGGGGCTTTGTGTCCTCCTGGTCCAGACTGGAGCTCCACTCCTGCTGATGTTCTTCACCAACAATCACTTTCTGGACATCTGAAGGTAAAGTTGAAACACAAACTGACAGCTATTAATGTGAATTTAACAATACTTTGATGAGTAGCTATATTCACTTTCATAATAAATAGGTCTGTCAGGATTTTAAATTCAATCTTTGATTTAAAGATTTTTTTCCAGCAATGCCACTCACAATAACAAGGGGGACATGAATGCAATATGAATTACAGAGAGTCAGCTGAATGCGCCATGAAGTCCAGTCAGAGCCAACAATCTTTAACAATTTAAGGCAAAATGCTGTCACACTGGTAGCTCAAAAGAAGAATGAGGATTGTCCAGTTCTGTTGTTTCTAGGGATGCAACAATTATAGACTCTGTTGGTAAGATTATGGTCTGAAAAATAATCATGTTTCATGATTGTTATGCATTATTTCACTGCTAATGTATGAAATCACATGACCACTGTAGATTATAATTTGTTATATATTGCTGCCTTTTGAAAGAGAAATAACAGTAACAGTTTTGAATGTTTTGAAAATGATTATATGATCAACCTTTTTATTTAAATTCATTTGAAAAGATTAGAGACTAGAGGTAAATCAGTCATACCACAACCAAAGGCCAAGTTGGCAACAACAGTGTTGTCCTTAAGAAGAAGGTGGACCTTTTTAAAACAACAGTTTTGATGCCTTCCAGTCGGGTTTTCGACCACACCACAGCACTGAGACAGCTAATGACATCCACTTAAACACAGATAGTGGCAAAATTTCAGTCTTAGCATTACTTGATCTCAGTGCTGCATTTGATACGGTCGACCATGACATATTACTAGACCGATTGGAAAACTGGGTTGGCATTTCTGGCTCAGTACTAAAGTGGTTTGAGTCTTATTTAAAGAATAGGGACTACTTTGTGTCTATATAGGGAATTATACATCTGAGTATACAAATATGACGTGCGTAGCTCCCCAAGGCTCCGTTCTGGGGCCTCTCCTGTTTAACATCTACATGCTTCCACTGGCTCAAATTATGGAAAACAATAAAATAAGTTACCATAGTTGTGCGGATGACACACAAATTTATATAACCTTATCGCCAGGGGACTATAGTCCAATACAACAACTGACTAAGTGCATTGAACAAATTAACGACTGGATGTGCCAGAACTTTCTTAAATTCAATGAAGAAAAAACTGAGTTGGTTGTTTTTGGAGCAAAAGAGGAACGATTAAAAGTCAGCACTCCGCTTCAAACGATAATGTTAAAAACAACAGACAAAGTCAGAAACCTTGGTGTAGTCATGGACTCAGACCTGAATTTTAACAGCCACATTAAGACAATTACAAAGTCAGCCTATAACCACCTTAAAAATATATCAAGGGTTAAAGGACTTATGTCTCAGCAGGACGTGGAAAAACTTGTCCATGCTTTTATCTTCATTAGACTTGACTACTGTAGTGGTGTCTTTACAGGTCTCCCTAAAAAATCAATCAGACAGCTGCAGCTGATTCAGAACGCTGCTGCTCGAGTCCTCACTAAGACCAAGAAAGTGGATCACATCACTCCAGTTCTGAAGTCTCTACACTGGCTTCCAGTACCTCAAAGAATTGATTTCAAAATACTTTTGCTGGTTTATAAATCACTAAATGGTTTAGAGCCAAAATACATTTCTGATCTGCTAATACACTATGAACCACCCAGACCTCTCAGGTCGTCTGGGACAGGTCTGCCTTTTGCCCCCAGAGTCAGAACTAAACAGGGGGAAGCTGCGTTTAGTTTTTATGCTCCACATATCTGGAACAAACTCCCAGAAAACTGCAGGTCTGCTGCAATTCTCAGTTCTTTTAAATCAAGGCTGTAGACCTATCTTTTTGATGTTGCCTTTCTTTAAATAACTGTTCATTTCTTATACTGAAGTTGCATTGTTGACACTGTATGACAATCAAGCATATAAAGAGAAATTCCAATTGTATCTGCTTTTATATATTTAACTGTTTTAACTGCTCTTCAATGTTTAATTTCTTATACTGCACTGTAACTTTTATTCTCGTATTTTATCCGTTTTCAATTTTTTAATCTGTTTTCATGTAAAGCACTTTGAATTGCCCTGTTGCTGAAATGTGCTATACAAATAAAGCTGCCTTGCCTTTTATGGCTAGAAGCTGGCATGCTAGCTGGTGCGTCTAAAAGTTGGAGGAGCTGCTAGACAAGATGCACCACTCAGGGGAGATTAGCAGCATGTTGCCAATGCTGGATAAGCTTTATTTACAAATACTGAGTCACTTGTCAGACAATCGGGCAAAAACGCAAGTCTTTCCATTTATTGTGAATGCCTGCGACAAAAAGTTGTGAATGATTCCTTTTTGGAGAAAAGCAACTAGGGCTGCAGCTATCGATTATTTTAGTAATCGAGTATTCTACCGATTATTCCATCGTTTAATCGGATAAGAAATACTTTTGTTTTATTGAAGAGCAATAATAAACAATAGTTGGTTAAATTTTCGGGAAAAAAGCTAAATTTTTGTTGCCTACATTGCTTACAATATCATCTCAAAAACTAAACATATGAAGTGCATTTAAGTGCCATATTACAATGTAACATTTTAAAGAAAACATTTTCTGAAACCTCAAACTAAGGCATACATCAAACATACATAAACATTACCTTAAGTTGTGCAACTTAACTTTCAGAACTACAAGTTTCAACCTGAGACTGATCTGTATATAGGCCTATATGTAAATATATGTATATGTAAATATTAATTATACTCAATCTATTTTAATTTATATATTTGATTACAATGCTACACAGCTCTGTTACACTTATGATAGTAGATTGTTGATCAGCTGTTTCTCCGTGAAGAGAGAGAGTGAGAGAGAGTGATGCGCAACAATCAGCTGTTTTTCTGAAGGGATAGCCAACAAGTCGGCTCTTTAGATCAAATTGTGGTCAAATCAAATACGTATTTAATTAGGGCCCGAGCGCCGACAGCGGCGAAGGCCCTTTTGAAACTGAAGGAATTATTATTATTAGGGCCCGAGCGCCAACAGCGGCGAAGGCCCTATTGAAACTGAAGGAATTATTATTATTTTCCCGGCAAATTAATTGGCTTTTTGAGGGGCTTAACATATTCAAAAACTCACCGAATTTGGCGGTCTGGTGAAAATTTACGTATTTTAAGGGCTTCGGGAATAGGCGCGCAAAAATGGCTCGCTAGCGCCCCCTACAAAGTTAAAAAAATTTAGCCCCTGCAGTGCGTTTAAACGTAGACTCACGAAACTTGGTACACATATGTATCATGTCAAGATGTACAAAAACCGTCATTGAAGCCATACCCTAAGCCCAACAGGAAGTCCGCCATTTTGATTTCAAAGTTCGAAATTAGTGCGATTTTGGCCATTTCCACATGTCGTACTTTAACGAATTCCTCCTGGAGATTTCATCCGATCAACTTCAAATTCGGTCTGTGCCATCTTAAGACATTAAAGATGAAAAGTTGTTAAAAGAAAAACTTTTCGTCATAGGGCATGGCCGTGGCGGGGCGAAGTGGGTGTAACTCGAGTGTACATTGTCCGATTGGCTCGAAACTTTTCAGGATTCATAAGAGTCCAACCCTGAGGACAAATAAAGGCCGATATTTACTTAAAGTCATAGCGCCCCCTAGTGGCAACAGGAAGTAGGCCTAAAAGTCAAGGTGCTATACTTTAACGAACTCTTCCTAGAGATTTCATCCGATGTACTTCAAACTTGGTCTCTATCATCCCAACACCTTAAAGATGAAAAGTTATTAAAAGAAAAACTTTTCGTCTGACGGTGTGGGCGTGGCGTGGCGGCCATTTTGAGTGTTGAGCGATGAACAAATAAATTGTTGTAACTTGAGTGTACGTTGTCGTATCTGCCCGAAAATTCTCACGATTGACAAGGGTCCAGGCCTGAGGACACCTACAGGCCATATTTGACTTTTGGTCATAGCGCCCCCCGCTGGCAACAGGAAATGCGCCTTATAAGACAAACATCATCCGATTTACATGAAACTTAGAATGTGTGGTCTACATGTGATAATGAGCCGGCCCCTATAATATAACCACGCCCACTTACACAGGCCACGCCCCCTTTCATAACATTTGTACCGTTTAAGGTAGAGTCTTGTATGAGGTGTCATTGAACTCAGCAGAGAGTTGCTTCTTCATTGGTGATGGTTTGGCCCGCCCCCTATGCTTAAGCCACGCCCCCTTTCATAACATTTGAACGATTTAAGGTTGACCATTGTGTGAGGTATCAATGAACTCAGCAGAGAGTTACTTCTTCATTGGTGATGGTTTGGCCCGCCCCCTATTTTCAAGCCACGCCCCCTTTCATGAATGCTGATCCATCTAAGGTAGGGTCTTGTGTGAGGTGTCATTGAACTCAGCAGAGAGTTGCTTCGTCATTGGTGATGGTTTGGCCCGCCCCCTATGTGTAAGCCACGCCCCTTTTCATAGCATTTACACCGTTTAAGGTATACCCTTGTGTGGTGTCGTTGAACTCAGCAGAGAGTTGCTTCTTCATTGGTGATGTTTGGCCCGCCCCCTATGTGTAAGCCACACCCCTTTCATAACATTTGAACCGATTAAGGTAGACCCTTGTGTGAGGTATCATTGAACTCAGCAGAGACTTCCTTTTTAATTGGTGATGGGTTGCCCGGCCCCTATAATTTAGCCACGCCCCTTTTTATAACTGGTGACCCATTTAAGGAAGAGTCTTGTGTGAGGTGTCATTGAACTCAGCAGAGAGTTGCTTCTTCATTGGTGATGGTTTGGCCCGCCCCCTATGCTTAAGCCACACCCCCTTTCATAACATTTGAACCATTTAAGGTAGGGTCTTGTGTGAGGTGTCATTGAACTCCGCAGAGAGTTGCTTCTTCATTGGTGATGGTTTGGCCCGCCCCCTATGCTTAAGCCACGCCCACTTTCATAACATTTGAACGATTTAAGGTTGACCATTGTGTGAGGTATCAATGAACTCAGCAGAGTTACTTCTTCATTGGTGATGTTTGGCCCGCCCCCTATGTTCAAGCCACGCCCCCTTTCATAAATGCTGACCCATCTAAGGTAGAGTCTTGTGTGAGGTATCATTGAACGCAGCAGGGAGTTCCCTTTTCATTGATGACGATTTGCGGTGTCTGAGTGCCGCGCAAATGCACGGTCGCAAGGATCGGCGACCGCCGGTGACCCCGACGCGTGCAGAGGAGCGAGGGCCCGTCCATCGCTGCTTGCAGCTTTAATTGTCTTTTTTTTTGGTAGTTGTTGTGTTTGGTGTAGTTTCATCGTCCATACGACTGTGATTTACTTTTGTCGGGTCCGCTTCGTGGAATGGATGACAAATGTTTTCTGTTGAGATGCTGAAGTATTGACGTCGTGCTATTATTGTGGTAAGCTCGTTCGGTTTTTCAGTAGACACACTGTACAGAGTTTTTGTTTTAATTACGTTTGAACTGATTCCAAACTTTTGGACAAAAAAGTTTGAAACACTATGAAAGTAAAAAAAACAAACAAGCCCTGAACTGCCCAGGAGTTTGTGGTGATTGTTTCCTGCCATACTTAAGAGCAAACTGCAGTTCCATTTTGCTTTGTGTGCCGATTGGCAATCGTTAATCGATGATTGAAGGAATGGTCGGTGCATGGTTTTAATGTGCATATATTAAAGTGATTTTAACTGACTTAGTATCAGAACTATATCTACAACCTGCAATCCTCAATTCAGTTTAAATTATTTTGCATTAACTTTTGAATGAAAGCGCAATAACTTGCATTTCATACTGCCATGGTTTTTTGGTCTCTTTATTCAATTGGCAATTCAATGTGCCAGCGCTTCCACCTCACTCAAATCCAGTCAACGCCAGTCAAGGCCACTTCTGTTCTCAGTGTCCAGTAAGTTTACGGTATACCTTCGATAACGTCCATGCTGTCTGTTCAGCATAGACTTTAGACCTTATCAGTAGATTATTGCAGTGAGACCGTTGTTTGTATTTTGTGTTTATTTACATGATGAGGGATTACAATTAGCGTTACCCTGGGTTACTAGCTTGCTAACAATCCAGGCTAACACAAGCAAAGTAACTTTGCTAAAGTTAGCCATGTTTACTGCTGGCTGCTCACTAATTTACAACGCTAGTGACAACAGCGAAGGCAGAAAAATGTCTGAGGTAAACACACAAGCATTTCAACCCCTAATCAACCTAACACCAGTCAGGGAAACGTCAATGGGAAGCCTTTAGCCAACTGTAATGTTATATACTCTCGATCTATAGCCTGTCAAAGACCAAGTGATACACTTTCGCAATGTTCATATGTATTTATTGCTCACAATATGCAGATGAGCCATTGAGAATCAGGTTAAATAAGTTAAACTAAACTGAAAGATTGAACAGAAATGAGTATAAAGTGTCTATAAGGTGACTACTCTTATTTCCGATATCGATATCCTATTTTGCAACTTGCCACATACTTACTGATGATTACTTATTTAAATTCTCATATTAAAATACAATATCTATAATACCGCCACAAACTACAAAATCGTTGCGGTATCAATATCGAGGTATTTGGTCAAAAATATTGTGATATTTAATTTTCTCCATATCGCCCAGCCCTATGTGCCGTTTACATTTTACCAATTTTTTTTTTACTGCCTCACTTGGTCTTTGACAGGCTATAGAACGAGAGTATATAACGTTACAGTTGGCTAAAGGCTTCCCATTTGCACTTCCCTGACTGTTGTTAGGTTGATAAGGGGTTGAAATGCTTGTGTGTTTACCTCAGACATGTTTCTGCCTTTGCTGTTGTCACTAGCGTTGTAAATTAGTGAGCAACTAGCAGTAAACATGGCTCACTTTAGCAAAGTTACTTTGCTTTTGTTACCCTCGATTGTTAGCAAGCTACTAACCCAAGGTAACGCTAATTGTAATGCCTCATGTAAATAAACACAAAATTCTAGGCTGAACAGACAGTATGGACATTATCGAAGGTATAACATTAAACTTAACGAACAAGGAGAACAGAAGTGGCCTTGACTGGCGTTGACGACTGGATTTGAGTGAAGTGGAAGCCCGGGACTGTCAGTCAGTAAACAAGGAATTGATGTCCTAACTTAAGCCCCGCCTTGATGAGACGTGGGGGGAGGGCGCTGTTTCGCTGGCACACTGAATTGCCAATTGAATAAAGAGACCAAAAAAACATGGCAATAAGAAATGCAATTGATTTTCATTAAAATTTGTATGCAAAATAATTGTAACTGAATTGAGGATTGCACTGAAACTTTGCATACTGAATTGTCAATTGTAAAATACATATTCAAATTGAATGACAAAATTGCCACCTTGTCCAGGAGGAGGTGAGAGCAGTTGTCGAGGAGGAGAGAACCTGCAGGACAGTGGGAATGAGGCAACAGGGTGCCTGGATACGATGGGAGAACGCGATTGAGAGGAAGGTGACATGGGCGGAGCTGTGGAAGACAGAGCCACAGCGGATCAAGTTTCTCATCCAGGCAGTATATGATGTGCTTCCCAGCCCATCAAACCTTCACATATGGGGTACAGTGGAGTCACCAGCATGTCCACTGTGCTCCAAGCGTGGAACCTTAGAGCACATTTTCAGCTGCTGCTCAAAGGCACTGGGAGAGGGAAGGTACAGGTGGAGTCATACAGAGATTGGATGGCCCTGAGAAGGGACACCCTCACCCCATACTCCCGCAGCACCTCCCACAGTATCTCCCGGGGGACCCGGTCATACGCCTTCTCCAGATCCACAAAAGACATGTAGACTGGTTGGGCATACTCCCAGGCTCCCTCCAGGATCCTTGCGAGAGTAAAGATCTGGTCTGTTGTTCCACGACCAGGACGGAATTCGCATTGTTCCTCTTCAACCCGAGGTTCGACTATTGGCCGAACCCTCCTTTCCAGCACCTTGGAAAAGACTTTACCGGGGAGGCTGAGAAGTGTGATACCCCTGTAATTGGCACACACCCTCTAGTCCCCCCTTTTTTTTAACAGGGGAACCACCACCCCGGTCTGCCACTCCTTAGGCACCGCCCCAGACTTCCACGCAATGTTTAGGGAGGGGTGTCAACCAAGACAACCCTTCCACACCTTTAAGCATTTCTGGACGGATCTCATCAATCCCTGGGGCTTTGCCACTGTGGAGTTGTTTAACTACCTCAGCGACTTCCACCAGGAAAATTGACGACAATCCCCCATCATCCTCCAGCTCTGCTTCTACCGTAGAGGGCGTATTAGTCGGATTTAGGAGTTCCTCAAAGTGCTCCTTCCACCGCCCTATTACCTCCTCAGTTGAGGTCAACAGCGTCCTATCCTTACTGTACACAGCTTGGATGGTTCCCCGCTTCCCCCTCCTGAGGTTAGGGCTGTAGCGATACACTAATCTCACGATACGATACACGATATTCAGCTCACAATACGATATATATATATCACGATATTCAGCCAACGATACGATTCGATATAATTTGATACACTTACATCATTTTCTGAAAGATTTAAAGGGGACAGTGATTTTGGTGACATCTTGTGAGTGTTCCATTTACTTGGATCTAATTAATTGAACTGAAAACTAAAAACATCAATTACACAATATATGTCTCTGACTGGACAGAGAGTCTACAGCTTGCAAATGCTGGACAAAATGAATCAAAGATGTGTTGAAAAAAATTGTTCCATTTATTGAAAGCTTACAAGCCTTTGAAAAGTAAATAAAGTGCAGTATTGCAATTAACAATGGAGAGTTAAAAAGTGCAGCAAGTGGCCTGTTCTGAACAGTTTCTTTGACAGCTTTTTTTAGCTTGACACAACATATGAGGTAGCCAGTGTAAACATAGTACCATGGGTTCTCCCCAGAACACACCGAAGAAACGCTGACTTGAGCCTATGCTCTGCGTGTGTGCGAAACGTAATACGTCTCCATAGCAGCAGGCGGCGCTGCTCTGTATTGTTTCCATTAACAGTCTGATTGTTTCCCAATCTGACCAAAGGCTGACCAAATCGCTCTTCCTGCAACGCGAACGTATATGTCAATGGGGTAAACACGGGGGATACTCGCGGCTTAAAAATCAATACTTTCTTGGGAAAAAAAACTATCGATTTATATCGCAGAATTGATAAAATTGCTCAGCCTTACCTGAGGTGGTAAACTAGAGGTCGACCGATTCATCGGTTTTGCCGATTAATCGGCACCGATAGTTGATTGGTGGAACTATCGTTATCGGCAAATATATGAATTATAATGCTCATTATGTTTATTTTTGCACTGGATGACTCCAAATATGTAGGAGAACTGTTTTAGACAACACACATGCTTGTGTAGCATTGCTGTGGGTGTAATATCAATAAATATGACATTATTTTGATTATTAGCAAAAGCGTCTGGACTTTTTTTGAAACAACGTATGTATTTTGTCAACTGTATAAGTTATAAATACTATCGGTCGATTAATCGGTTATCGGCAAATACGGCCCAACCTAGCTATCGGTATCGGTAAAATCCACTATCGGTCGACCTCTATGGTGAACGGTTTTCCAGAAGCACCTTGGTGCCGACCGAACACCACACCCGCTGCTTTGCCTCTTTCACGGCAGAGGCTGCAGCCCTTCGGGCCCTCCGGTACCTTACAACTGCCTCCGGAGTCCTCTGGAATAACATATGCCGGAAAGACTCCTTCAGTCGGACGGCTTCCCTGACCACTGGTGTCCAGCATGGTGTTCGAGGGTTACCGCCCCTTGAGGCACCCAAGACCCTAAGACCACAGCTCCCCGCCGCAGCTTCAGCAATGGAAACTTTGAACAGTGTCCACTCAAGTTCAATGCCCCCAGCCTCCACAGGGATGCACGAAAAGCTCCGCCGGAGGTGTGAGTTGAAAGTCTGTCGGACAGGGGCCTCTTCCAGACGTTCCCAATTTACCCGCACTACCTCTGTGTGGGCTTACCAGGTTTGTCCAGAGTCTTCCCCCACCCCCTGACCCAACTCACCACCAGCTGGTGATCGGTTGACAGCTCCACCCCTCTCTTCACCCGAGTGTCCAAAACATACATCAGATCAGATGAAACGATTATAAAATCGATCATTGACCTTCGGCCTAGGGTACTCTGGTACCAGGTACAGTAATGAGCAACCCTATGTTTGAACATGGTGTTTGTTATAGACAATCATGACTAGCACAGAAGTCCAACAACAGACAACCACTCTGGTTTAGATCAGGGAGGCCGTTCCTCCCAATCACGTTCCTCCGAATCACGCCTCTCCATGTATCTCCATCATTGCCCACGTGCGTGTTGAAGTCCCCCTGCAGAACTATGGAGTCCCTCCCTGCAAGGTCTCCAAGAAGGCTGAATACTCCGAACTCTTGTTTGGTGCATATGCACAAACAACAGTCAGAGTTTTCCCCCCCACAACCTGCAAGCGTAGGGAGGCGACCCTCTCGTCCACCGGGGTAAACTCCAACATAGCGGCGCTCAGCCGTGGGCTTGAGAGTATCCCCACACCCGCCCGGCACCTCACACCCTGGGCAACTCCGGAGAAGAATAGAGTCCAACCCCTAGCCAGGAGTATGGTTCTAGAACCGACCCTGTGCATAGAGGTAAGCCCCACCAGATCCAACTGGTAGCGCTACACCTCCCGCACAAGTTCTGGCTCCTTCCCCCACAGAGAGGTGGTTATTAGATGAAAATGGTCTCAGAACGACAATATTTGTTATCGTGACAGGCCTAATATCAGCTGTTCTATTTAAACTACAAAGACGTACATGCAGGCTCAAATTCAACCACGTTGTTTTATTAGGATAAAGCACTAAGCAGAAGGAAACTCCGCTAGCTGCTAGGCTAATGTAAAGTGCAATGCTACTGCGGCGTTAATGTTTCCACCTCAGATAAGAACAGAGAAATGTCTATGCCTTACCTACCGTGTATAATATTTAACGTTACCTGTAGAAATAATTCGTAATTAAATCTGCAAGCAGCGTTGGATGGGCCCTCGCGCATGTTGTGGTTACTGGCGGACGCCGCTCCTTGCGTTGTCATTTGCGCTGCACTCAGACACCACAAATCATCACCAATGAAAAGGGAACTCCCTGCTGAGTTCAATGATACCTCAAACAAGACCCTACGTCATACAGTTCATTAGCTGTGAAAGTGGGCGTGGCTAACACACAGGGGGCGGGTCAAACCATCACAATCAAAAAGGAACTCTATGCTGAGTTCAATGATACCTCACACAAGACTCTACGCCATACAGTTCATTAGCTGTGAAATGGGGCGTGGCTAAAGCATTGGGGGCGGGGCAAACCATGACCAATGAAAAAGGAAGTCTCTGCTGAGTTCAACGATACCTCACACAAGACTACCTTAAATGGGTCACCAGTAATGAAAGGGGGCGTGGCTTAAACATAGGGGGCGGGCAAAACCATGACCAATGACAAACAAACTCTCTGCTGAGTTCAATGATTCCTCTCACAAGGGTCTACCTTAAACGGTTCAAATGTTATTAAAGGGACGTGGCCTGAGTAAGTGGGCGTGGTTACCGTATAGGGGGCGGCTCAGTATCACATGTAGAACACACATAAGTTTCATGTAAATCGGATGATGTTTGTCATATAAGGCTGATTTTCTGTTGCCAGCGGGGGGCGCTATGACCAAAAGTCAATATTGGCCTGTATATGTCCTCAGGCCTGGACTCTTGTTAATTGTGGGAAATTTCAAGCAGATATGACAAGGTCCACTGGAGTTACAGCCACTTTCTCGTTCATCGCTAAACACTCAAAATGGCCGCCACGCCCACACCGTTTGATGAAAAGTTTTTCTTTTAATAACTTTTCATCTTTAAGGTGTTGAGATGGTACAGACCAAATTTGAAGTCCATCGGATGAAATCTCTAGGAGGAGTTCGTTCAAGTATAGCACCTTGACTTTTAGGCCTACTTCCTGTTGCCACTAGGGGGCGCTATGACTTTGAGTCAATTTTGTCGGGTAAATGTTAGAGTTAGAGTCTTATGAATCATGAAAAGTTTCGAGGCAATTGTACACTCGAGTTACACCCACTTCCTGTATCGATGGCGAAACGCACAAAATGGCCGCCCCGCCACGGCCACGCCCTATGACGGAATTTTTTTCTTTTAACAACTTTTCATCTTTAATGTCTTAAGATGGTGCAGACCAAATTTGAAGTTGATCGGATGAAATATCTGTGACGTGGAAATGGCCAAAATCGCACTAATTTCGAACTTTCAATTAAAAATGGCGGACTTCCTGTTGGGTTTAGGGTATGGCTCCAATGACGTTTTCTGTGCGTCTTGACATGATAGATATGTGTACCAAGTTTCGTGAATCTACGTTAAACGTACTGCAGGGGAAATTTTTTTTTGATTTTGTAGGGGGCGATAGCGAGCCATTGCGCGAAACCCATAAAATACGTACATTTTCACCAGACTTGATGGGACCGCTAAATTTGGTGAGTTTTTGAATATGGTAAGCCCTTCAAAAAGGCAATTCATTTGCCGAGAAAATAATAATTCCTTCAGTTCCAATAGGGCCTTTGCCACTGTCACCGCTCGGGCCCTAATAATGGGAGACAAACTAGAAACCCCCTATATATTTAACATCCTCTTGTGCAAAGCTGAAGTGACGAGCAACTTGAGTTTTTTTCTCCATAATCTCTTGAAAATAGGATAGAAGACAGCCAATGATAACTAAACAACAGTTATTGTATTTCATTGATTATTATGGGTCGGCTGTGGCTCAGTGGTAGAGCGGTCGCCTGCCATTCGGAAGGTTGGTCGTTCAATCCCTGGCCCTGCAGTCCCATGTCGAAGTGTCCTTGGGCAAGACACTGAACCCCGAGTTTCCCCTGATGCTGCGCATCGGAGTGTAAATGTGTGTGAATGTTTATCTGATGAGCAGGTGGCACCTTGTACGGCAACCTCGGCCACAGTGTATGAATGTGTGTGAGCGGTGAATGGTTCCTGTACTATGTAAAAGCGCTTTGAGTAGTTGTTTTTAGTAGTAGTAGCAGTTTGACTAGAAAAGCGCTATATAAGTCCTGGAAGTGATGGCATGGCCCCCACAGAGTCCTGATCTCAGCAGCATCAAGTCTGTCTGGGATAACATGGAAATGAAATGTTTATGTTTCATTATGCAAATTAAGACATTTTCTCATTAAATATGCGCGATTTTGCATATATTTTCGGTAGATAGATCTGAACATATGATAAAGCCAGGTGCAAAATTCTTTTTTCATTTTGTTTACACACAACATGAAAACAAAATTACAGAGGGATTTCAGGATAGCTGCTTTCATTACCTAGGAAATCAAAATATACTGTCCATAGCCTTAAAAGAAAATCGATTTTCGCCATGTTTTTTAGCTTAAAATTTCACATTAATCAGGGCAGGAATGATTTATTAACAAATCCCTCTGTAAATATCTTCAGAATACTACTAAGTGTATAACTGGAAAGTTTGGTGTACATAGGTGCTACATAGGCTGAAATGTTTATACTGGAGAATGACAAAAAACTCATTTTGAGAAAACGGCATTTAAAGATTTAAATAGTGGAATTTAATACATTTCTATTGGAAAAATTGCTCAAAAACAGAATAAATGCTCAGGCCCTTAGTGATAATAATATAGAATATTTCAAGCTCATGAAAATTGATTATTTAATAAAATGGCAAGCATATAAGGCCTACAACTGCAGTAACTCAATGAATTAATATTGGCGTATCATGCACAAAGTTGCAGACAAAACCCACGCTGAACAGTTGTATGGACACAGAACAAGACCAACAGTAGCTGTAACAGCTTTTTTAAAGTCTAACTGTCCATTCCAGCACCATATGTATTTTAGCTGTGCTTAGACTCTTGCGCCTATGTTTTACACTGGCAGCTGTGACGGCCTCAGCTTTTGAGGTCCTGAGCATATCAGTTTCTCTCATTGAATTGACCATCACAACTGTGCTCTGAAGCCACAACTTCTCCATAACAGAAAGCATGGCAGAGGCACCTTCATGGCCATACTTGCTGCTGCTCCAGCTTACTTTTCCCACAAAACAGTCCCCTCAGTCAGCTGATGGTGAAGCTAACTAACCAGAACCAGTCCCCTCAGTCAGCTGATGGTGAAGATAACTAACCAGAACCAGTCCCCTCAGTCAGCTGATGGTGAAGATAACTAACCAGGCTCCCATCAGCACTGGTTCATAACACAACAGAACAAAACTAATTATGACTCATTCAAAAGACCAATATTTAGAACATTGGAGAAAGCAAACAAAGTAGACAAAATTATTATTTGACAGATTATCTTCACACTGTCAGAGATACAAAGAAGAGACGGATCCTGACTAAATACAGGCTCAGTGACCACCAGCTGGGTCAGACAGAGATGCACTTCCTCCTCCACTGGGAAAAACTATCTTCACTAAGAGAATTACACTTTGAAAAAATAGCCAAAAAAAGTTCCAGAAGAGAAGCTGATAGTTCTCCTAAGAGAGGTGACAGCAGCTCCACTGACAGCTAAATATGTATCTGCCTGCTACAGCCTGAGGGACTCACAACCACTTTAGGATCCCAAAATTACAGATTTTTTTTAGTAGCCTATTATATAGTAATTATATTATACAAAACTGTAACTGTTGTGTAATGTAATTGTTTTGTAATATAGTGTGTTGTATCGCGATCAGTACAGTGTAGTATATATGTGACAAATATTTAATATATGACATGTAGGCTATGACTTTCTGTAAACTTAGTTATGCTATTATAACTCTAGACTTCTGTGGGAAGCTCCTTCCAAGGACACAATGAGCCGCTCCCTCTTCTCTCTTTTCACTTGTCTCCTTTTGTGTGCATCTTAGTCCCAGAAATGCCTGTTACTAACCTAGCTCTGGGGAGTTTTCTCCCCGGAGTCCCTTTGCTTCTTCTTCACCCAGAACATCGCCTTGGAATTGGGTGGCACCTACACCGGGGTCCTGGGTGCAGCTGACGCTATGGACTTACTACACCCTGCTACGCTCTGCGTTTCCCCGCAGTGTCCGACTGCGTCCTGCCGCGTCCACCCAGGCTGCTGTGCCACACTACACCCCGTAACGCCCTGCTGTGCCCTACTATGACATGAACTACTATGACTACCATTGTGATCACTGTTTCACTATCTTTATTATGACTATTATTGCCACCATTCACCACTCCCCCAACTGGTGCCGTCAGACACCGCCTACCAAGAGTCTGGGTCTGTCCGAGGTTTCTTCCTAACAAAAAAGGGAGTTTTTCCTTGCCACTGTCGCTATAGCTACTGCTAATGCTTGCTCTTGAGGCAACCACTGTAATAGTTGGGGCTTCGTAAAGTACAGAGTTTGGTCTAGACCTACTCTATCTGTAAAGTGTCTCGAGATAACTCTTGTTATGATTTGATACTATAAATAAAATTGAATTGAATTGAATTGAATTAAACTGCTTTGAGAGAGAGAGAGAGAGAGAGAGAGAGAGAGAGAGAGAGAGAGCGAGAGCGAGAGAGAGCGCGTCTGATTACCTCCGCTGTCTGAACACTCCTGTTTTCTGAACGATAGTTTAAACATCGACGTAGTATGTGATGGTATTTCATCATCTGCTGTCTTAGTTTGTAATCCCCTGTCTCTTCTTGCTAATGACAACTGTTTTCGTCTTCTCTGAGGTGATTTTCAGCCGTTTTCGACGCACTTCTTTCAACATTTTGAGCTACCGCGGAAATGTCAGAGCACGTCACGTGACGATTCTGAACGAATCACGTTGTCAGAAATTGGCATCAGCCAATGAGATTGCGCATTTTGAGTCAAATCCCCCCTTTTACTTTCACGATTGGTTGCTGATAAAAAGGAAATGACCATATTTGGATCCGACAGCATTGTACAGGAGAAAGAGAGCTTTCCAACGGTATATGTGACGACAGGGTGCAGACAGCGATCAGCGGAGCAGCGGGATGATTTAGAACGCCAACTTTTGTTGAATTTAGGTGAAATCTACCGCCGCAAACAGACAAAGTGTAGTAAAATAAAGACCTAAATGTGTATTTCGGACTTTATTTCACCACAAGTCTGAAAGAAGACATGTTATTGAAGACAAATAGCCCAAAATCTCAAAATTGACCAGTGAAAAAAAAAAACAATGTTTTTTTCTTGTAGACTTAATACGGTTGGCATATTCGGACCAGTCGCATACATTGCCTTCGCGGGGGACAATAGTTGCACACATACATATATACAGTGGCACTCATAAGTTTATGAACCAATGCTAAAGTTGACTAAAAAGAGGAATAAAAAAATCATCTTTGGAAATTGATTAATTAATTAATTAAAAAACATTGGAAAAATCCAACCTTTAAAAGGACACAAATTTTCTTTGTGAATGAATAATGTATCGTAAATAAATAAATGTTCTTCCTTAAAATACAGGAGGCATAAGGCTGAATCCCAATTCTCCCCCTTACCCCTACCCCTTGGTCTTACCCCTAGCCCTTGTCCCTCGAACCAAGTGGCAAGGGCTAGGGGTGAAAACATACACCTATGAAATGGGACACCACTTGGTTACGGTTAGGTCACCATACAGTATTGATCACAAACTTCCAAGATGCCGTCTGCAAGTATGTGTATGTCTATTGCATGGGTTTTGACAAGTGCCATATGCATGTATATATTTTATAGTTCTTTTATGTTCACTTTGGTGGTGCAGATGTTCTTATCTGTGTACTACTTAGGTTTGTTTGCAATACATATTTTTTTAAACACACTGCATGGTGTGTTGTATATCTGTTTCAGTTATCACTGTTTTGAATGTCATTGATGTTCAGAAACACTTTCTGAGTGAGTGATCGTGGGAGAAAATCTTATATATATATAAGATTTTCTCCCACGATCACTTAACTGCCAGGGTTGCAATTTAAAGAATATAGGCTACAGCAACAAACGTTTATGGAAAGCACAAGTGTAATTATGGTCAGATCTTGTGCCTGACTGATGGGACAGTGATATTGATAAGTCTTGCAATTTATGCATTTACAGCAGCAGCTATTTTTTGCCAGCTTTCCTTCCGGGGTTAAGAAGCAGCGGCTGTATTGCTTTCTGCCTGTAAAACCGTGTCTGTGTTGTTCATATTTCTGTAGGATTATCGTTTGCTCTTCTCATGTAAAATATGCGGCTCTGGTAGACTTATCCATGTTTTCGATTGGTCATATGGTGCAAACACCGCCTCTTTTATGTGGACGCGTACGTCGCCAGACTGGGAAACCCTGGGTTGATTGAACTAGTGTTAACCACTGTTCATTCGGGTAACGGCAATAAAACGGACACACTGATCTTGATTCGTAGTACAGGCCTCAGGAGTTTGTGCAACAGCTTCTGTTTTTTGCGGTCGGGTCTGATCTATAAACGATGTGACAGAAAACAGTAGGCCTTATTGTCAAATATAAAGTTTACTAGTGCAACATTGAAGGCAGTAGTAGACTGGTAAATTGCTGATTAAATATATAACTATTGACCTCAACAACAAAAAAATAGTTAATGTGTGTTTTGAGCTCTGTCTCGATCATCACTCAATTTTTCCCACACTGGATGCTTAGATACAGTACTCCCCTTTCCATTAGAGCTGTCAACCTTCCTCTATAATACCATTCGAATTCCATTAGTTTTTTTTAAATATTCAAATAATATTACTGCAATGCTCAATTGCAGCCCGTAAAATAATATACTACACTACTCAGGCTTATGCATTGTCGATGGCATTATGTGGTTGTTGGTAAGTAACAAACGATGCTAACGGCATTAATAACTAAGCCAAAACGGTGCTGTCACTACTATTTTAGTGATTTATAAGCAACCTGTTTCTTGCAGTATGTCACGTTACTGAGAATACAGCTATTTAAAAAGGTAATATATGAAGTAGAAGCTAACTGACAGCTGTAGGGCACCTAACATTACCTTTAGCTATCTTCATGAAGCTCCCAGCATTCGAATAGTATTTTTTTTTTTACTATTCGAATTTCGGCATTAATTTCAACAGCCCTACTTTCCATCCATGTTTAATCAGATTAGATATGATAGCCATTTCAGTGTTGACAAAAAAAGACAGAGGAGGGAGGCAGAGCCTGTATGAGGCTGTAATACTGTACATTGACATCGATTTGACGTAGGGTTGCACGATATTGACAAAATGTGATATTGCGATATCGATTATGAATATCGCGATATCGATATTAATTTAGATATTTTTAAACGTGTAAAATTACAAAAGTTACGGGAAAACGCATCAAAATAGCTTCTTAACAAATTAAACAAGTTTTCTTACAACACATGGTTTATTTTAACTGACAGTCATATTGGACTGGTACAACATGTCGACCATGTCTACAGAACAGGACATGTTTTACTGGTTGTACAGTATAAAATAAATAAAGAGAACAGGACAACTTTTCTTTCACTTCTGATTCGTTCCGTTTTGTTGTCTCTATCAATTTATTCACTTACACTGTCACTCTGTCGAAATATGCACACACGTGGTACGCTCCATAGGGTTTGTCATGTAGTGGACCCATTCGCTGACGTGCACTAACGTGTGCAAGTGGCACGGTACCTGGCCAATGAAACAGGATCATTATAGCGTTTCAAGTGGGCTCTAAATTGAACACAACTAAGCCAACGAACGGGACGCAGCGCTCCACAAAATAAACCAAATACTGCATACTTATATGCACTTTCGATATAATATTGCGATAACGATGTTGTCGATATATCTTGCACCCCTAGATATAATATTGCGCAACGTGATATTGTGATAACGATATTGTCGATATATCTTGCACCCCTAATTTGACGGCATTCTGCAGGCTGCTAATTCTTGATAACAGACTGTTGATAAGAATAACAGACCGTTGCTATGCATAGCGTTGCGTCGCCATGGACGAAGTGTGGTTAATTTATCAGCTGTGGCAAAAGTGGAGCACCTCCTGTCCTCTAATTCCGGCATTGACAGCAGATCTTACTTATTAATGTACTTTTGTAGTTATGACTTTCAAACTAGATAACAATAAAAGTTACATGGCATTATAAACCAGAGCCAGCTCATACAATGAATCTCACTAAACTGGGTAACATTTACGTCAAGTAAGAAAAAGTATAAGAAGAATATAACACATTGTAAACGTCTCCCACCTCTCCGCTGGCCAGCTGACAGTTTCCTCTCAGAGTTCATGTTGAAGTTCCTCTCCTCGACTTCTCCCCGACCTGCGTTTGATAAAAACACGAAGCTCACAACATATCCAATAACACACGTTAGCAGGAGCTAGCTGCGGCTAACGTTAGCTTAGCGCGCGGACTCCCTGCAACAACAGCAGTAAACGCGTTTCCGGTCAGAGAAAGAAAACAGACCTGCTCTTTGTAGCTTCGCTTCAGGTTTTAAAACCTCATGCAGCAGTTTGTGATGTTTCTCTCTGGAAGGACACCAAACACTGGCGCCTTTTACTCCGCCGTCCACATCACGAGGTAAAATGTAAATAATAGGACGGAGGTCGTAGCATCTTCCGGAACCCGGAAACACAAACACAACTTCCGCTACACTCCTCTGCCCTTCAGAATAAAATAAAGCGTTTCAAGAGTCGATTTTACCCACTGTCCTTTAATAAGATGAGAGATAAGAATAGTTGTTGAATGTAACTTAGTACATTTGCTCATGTACTGTACCTTGATGGTATTATCATACTTTTTACTTCTAATGAATTGTACTTTTTTACTTGGATTGACTGCACAGCCCAGTTCCAGCAGTACTAAATGAGGTCTCTCTGTTCTCTAAAGCCTCTGGTTGAATTTAAATATGAAAAAATGTGAAAGATATACACTATTCACGATTACCATCTGATTATTGTGTATAATAAACCTGTAACTTTGAAGTTAAATTTTTAATGATCATAGTTTAAAAAATGAGAATACAAGGGAAACATCTACTGTAATATAGAAAATGATATACAGAACAGTTGAACGATTCTAAATAGATGGCTTCAGAGGGACTATTTTGCTTTCCGAGATGGAGAATTTATGTATCTATTTATCTCAGCTTATTACCTGGATGTCTGATAAATCCATCCATCCATCATCATCCGCATATCGGGGTCAGGTCACAGGGGCAGCAGCTCCAGCAGGGGGCCCCAAACTTCCCTTTCCTGAGCCATATTAGCCAGCTCTGACGGGGGGATCTCAAGGCGTTCCCAGGCCAGGACAGAAATATAATAGGCTCGTTCGAGATGAGCCAGGTCTGTGCAGAATCGGTCGCCGGTGATCGCCGCCCACTGCATGCCGGTTAGATTTGTGTCCAACTTGATCCCGACTTGCTCTGACGTCATTCACACGTGGGCAACGATAACCTCACAAGATCAGGTTTGAGACGCAGGCAGCACGGTTGCTTTTCACCGACTGCATTACCCAGGCAGACCCGGGGCATGCTGGGAAACGCCTGCCTCTCAGCTGATCTAACAGCTGATTGGTACAGAATCAACTAAAAATGATGACATTTTACATACACTTTTTATTGTTTTTGAATTGGAGGGATTTTAATAGCTATTTATCTCATTTAAAGGCTTATTCTGTACAGAACACATGTTGCGTGGCTGGTCATGACGTTTAGAAATCATTGAGACTAAATCAGTTCAGATTACGGATCATCTACAGTCTCTTCATTAAGATCAGCAACAGATCGCATGTAAAGCATTTTGACAGCTACTCTGTTTTAATAAAAACAACTCGAGACTGTGTACAAGCTGATATATGGGTCTGATAACATTTCATTAAATCGGAATCGGACCTAACGAGATGTGAGATTTTCTTTGACTTCCTGTTCAGCCTGAAGGCTGCTGGAATTGGCTGAAAACTGTCCGATTTTACCCCAGCTTTTTGTCACCGCTCCCTGCTGCTGTCGCCTGCTCTCGTCAACTTTACAGGTGAGGCGCAGTTCATTTCGAACGGGCCTCGGGTCTTCCCTGAGGCCTTCTCCCAGCTGGACGTGACTGGAACACCTCCTTGGGGAGGTGCCCAGGGAGCATCCTTACCAGTCGCCCAAACCACCTCAACGGGCTCCTTTCGATGCAAAGGATGAGCGGCTGTTGGGTATGATTTAAGGTGCATGTGATACTGACTGAGGTCAGAGGTGAAATAAACTTGAACTTTAATGGCCAAGGCATTTAAGGGGCTGCCCGGCGAGGTTTTGTTTTTTTTTTCTTCTTTTTTTTGTGGAAAAAGTGTGTCTGTCAGTTGGGTAAAGAGCTCCGCGTAAGCACAGGCTTTTATGACTGTCAATATAGCCAGTATTTTACTTTAGCTACTCCGCTGTGCTGTGATGTAATGTATGGCTATGTGAGACAAGTGCCTAACAACTTTGTTGTGAATGCTGCGGTCTCAGCCTGGCAACCTCCGTGAACTTTGAGTCTTGGTAGACAACTCTCTCCAGTATTTTTACGTTGTACTGCGGTAACTATTTTAAACACTAGCTGTTGATATTACTCAATGCACCTTTAATATCCTAATGTTACATATAACTTTTGGACTCTGGGAAATCAGGATTTAAGTGTGTTGTCCTTGCTGAAAATAAACCAGGTCACTGTATGAAAATTCTGGTGACAACACTGCAACACAGTTGTGTTAATCACCTGTTAACAAGGTACTGCTGGGATTTGAACCCAGGATCTCCTGTTTACGAGACAGGCGCTTTAACCTCTAAGCTACAGCACCTTCTTACACTTTGAACAAACGGTTTGCTCGTTTTGTCGGGGCTGAACGTGGCCCAGGTGTACACCAGGACCATGTGACATCACTGTTGGGTGTGGTTTAAGGTGCATGTGATGCTGACTGAGGTCAGAAGTGAAATAAGCTTGAACTTTAACGACCAAGGCATTTAAGGGGCCGACTGCCTGATATAAGCTTCTTCCAGGCTCTTCCTTACAGAGTGGGGGAGAGGTAATAATCAATTTACTAGTTTTTATCAAAACAGCATAATTAGGGCAAATTAACAGAAATGGCTGATGAATAAACTAAGGTGTATATTGTAGCTTAAACTTGTATTGCTCTGCATTTCATGTGATTTTATGTATCATCTTAAGTCTGTGTTAATGTAGTGTTTCTGTGTAAATTTAATATGCCAGGGAAAACATCTTTTACATTTTCATTTGCTACCAGGGTAGCATAATTGGCAGCATGAGGATTGGGTACACATGCTGACGGGATGCAAACAGAGGTAATCTCTGCAACAACAAGGTACTGCTGGGATTTGAACCCAGGATCTCCTGTTTACTAAACAGGCACTTTAACCAACTAAGCCACAGCACCTCCTTCAGTGATTCTGTAATGTTAAGTCTTAATTTCTCTTTTACCTTGTATAAGCTGTATAATATATAGTATACTGACTGATAAATTCTTCCATTTACTACATTGAAAAAAATGGTACTTTGGATCAACTTAAAAAAAATTACTCTAATTTGTTACAGCTAATTTTTTTTGTTTTGCTCAAATTATATTTCTGATTTAGTCTAAATATTAATTTTGATTTATTCTAAATTAAAAACATTTATTCATCCGAATTTAAAGATTTACATTCACACAAAGTAAAAATATTATTTGTTATAAAGTCCATAAACTATTATTTTACGTTGTTCCAAATTAAGTTTTCAATTTGGAGAAACCTAATATTACTATTACATCCAAGTATAATTTTTAGTTTAGAATAAACTAATTAAAACACTCTAATTTTGGTAAAGGTAATTTTTTTAGTTTTTCTCAAATTATATTTCTGATTTAGTCTAACTATAAATTTTGATTTATTATAAATTAAAATATTTATTTATCCGAAGTTAAAGATTTACATTCACACAAGGTAAAAAAAATTATTTGTTATAAAGACCATAAACCATTATTTTACATTGTTCAAAATTAACTTTTCAATTTGGAAAAACCTAATATTACTATAAAAAAAAAAAAAAACATATATAGAATTAACCCTTGTGTTGTCTTCCGGTTGACCATGCACTTGTTGTCCTTCTGGGTCAAAATTAACATTAACGTTTAATTAACGTTTTTGTCCCACCAACTTCCCACTAGTTTTACACTTATTTTTGGAATACATGGTCAATACATGTCATTTACAGGAAATTATATCTAACTTTGAAATGATTAATTATTTTGACTAATATTAGAGGAACCTATGTTGATGGATAATCACAGACGTGGATCTTAAAGTTTAGTCAAGTTTTAAATCCATTTAAATTTTTTTTCAAATGCTATAAAATTGTTTTGGGTAATTTGGTTAAAAAAGAAACCTATATTTCTGATATAGAAGTTTTGAGAATGGGTCAAATTTGACCCGAGGACAACACAAGGGTTAAGTGAAATATGGTCTTTGAGAGTTTTTTTTTACAACCATATGCAACCTTAATCACCTTTACAAAATCGTGTAATGTAAACATGTAAAACTGGTTTATCTCACTTTAAACTTGAGATGTATTGTGTAACAGTACTTTCTAACCGTGCTAAAACGTGGCAATCCATTGAGAAAAGGACTATAATGTATGAATGTCACATTATTTTGAACTATTACAAATGTAACAAGAGACCAAAACAAATTGAGAAAATACAGTTCAACTGCTGGTGGTGCAAACTATAAACAGCAGCAGTCATGTTCTCATAATTGCTGCATATTACCACTGTCCACATTAGCTTTTACTATTCTCTAAAATCCCACAAGGCTTCTGACACTTGAAAATAGATTGCAATCCTTTTGTCTTTTGTACCAGAAGACATTTTAGAAATTAACATTCACCACACAAAGTGATGTTTTCCATGCAAGTCTACTTTCTCCTTCACCGTTTACAGAACAAATTTCTCAATTTGTTGACGTTCTTTTCTTTTTTTAACTTGACAACTCCACCAGAACCACACTGATAGTGTTACCAGACATGGGTTTCCACAAAAAATGAGAAAGATTCTGTAAATGAAGTATGTGTCTCTTATTTACATTTAACAATTATCCCTTTCATTCTCCTGCAAGGTTTTTGAATACAAGCTAGAACACAGAACAAAAACATGCTGTATCCAAATGTCTGTTTCTTCGAATAATCCATTATTTAGAGCTTGACACTCAGACTGCACACTCACTTCAAATCAAACTGTAATAGGAATAAAATTATAGGAATAAAAGTTATCAGCACATGCTTTATTTTAACAAGTTTGGAATTTTTTGGGATTTAAAACCCCCAAAAAGTTTGCACTCATAAATATCGAAAGACATTTCAAAATAAAAAAATAAAAAAAATGCTGCTACTAACATCTGACGTTCAAAAACTATACGTTGGATAATTTCTCATTATTGATAAACACCCTCAAAAGTAGTTATAATTTTTAAACAGTACATTACCATGGAAATCTTTACAAAGTTAGCTCTACCTCCCACCACATTTAAATTGACTCATAGCGCCACCGTTTGTTGTGGGGGAGGCTAGCTACGCTAAACTGGATAGCCACCTACACCGTAAAAAATGTGACCAATGGTTACTTAAAAAATGCATGGCAACAAAGTGACACGTAATATAATTGAATAGATTTTAAGTTCTTCAACTTTGATTAACAAGTATTGAAAAAATAAACTAAATATAAACAAAACAAATGAGTACATTTTCATAAAAGCAACACTTAAAATGTGTTGGATTTAGTAATAGCATACAAAATTATAAGTTATATAGCCAAACATTTTTGAGTAAATCCAAATCAGTTTCACAAAGAAAACTGATTTATGTTTAATAAGTATCTGAGCAAAAGTAATTTAGATTTACTAAATATCTGGGAGAAATTAATTTAGATTTACTAAATATCTGGGAGAAATTAATTTAGATTTTTTAAATATCTGGGAGAAATTAATTTAGATTTAATAAATATCTGGGAGAAATTAATTTAGATTTATTAAATATCTGGGAGAAATTAATTTAGATTTACTAAATATCTGGATAAAAATAAGTTGTATTCACTAACATAAAATAAATTATATTAACTAATAGTTTAGCACATTGTTGCCTAATTCAACACATTTACACTGTGTTTCTTATTTATCCGTACCTAAATGAATTGTTTACATTGAAGTTTTAATTGGTATCACATTACTTTAAATCTATTCAATTATATTGCATGTCACTTTGTTGCCATCCTTTTTTTATGTATAATACACTTAATATCATGCCTTCTTGGTGCCACAGGTAACTTAAATTGGGTTAATAAATCATCATGCATAATAAGAACAGCAGGTAAACATTTATTTGTCCATTTTTTTCTAAACATGTTTATCTAACATTTTTCAAGTTGTTTAGTGCAAAATGTCAAAATACAACAATAAAACACAGAGAGAGGCTATGAGAACACAAAGGCAGAAATTATGTATGTGTACAATAGGGACACAATATAATGGCATTTGGGATTCTTTTTAATACATGTTTAATCATTTAATGGTGTTTAATTTCTGCTACATCATTGGCTTAAATTATCCACATTGATTTTTGATGTGATTTAAGGTTTAGTCCTGTTAGTGTATTTAAATTAAGACAATGTTTTCAGTCTGCAAATTTTTCTTATATTTTCATTTATGTGCCAATTGAAATCGTCAGGGCCATTATGTTTTTCAAACGGCTACAAGTAATTGATTAATATCACATGGAGTCTGGGATAAGGTCAAGTTATTCCATTAGCCTTACTTCTTTACTTTTTGCTAAAATAGGACTCACTTAAACAATCAATTGAAACATGTCAAATTTGCATCCCTGGTGTACACAGAGGAATCACAAGGTACAATAACAGCTGCCTGTGGCAATACAAATTCAAAAACACAATGCCACTCCCGTAAAATGAGTATGGTTGGCTTGATATTTCTAAACAACCACATGTTGCACTGAAAATCTATATTTTTTAGTTACTTAACAGTTGAAAAAGAAAATGCCCAAACTTTCATCAAGTGGAAGCAAGTTAAGAACAATCAGGGCAGCGTGAACAATCTTTATGGTGTCTTTATGTTTATTTTGGTCACTTTTATGAAGAGTAAAGTAATCTTCAAATTCCAAGTCCAAATACTAAAGACTGAACTCATCAGAAATTCCAAAAGGTCTCCTTCAGTAACAGTTTGCAGTTCCTTCACAGTGAGTGGGTAACCATGTGACAGTTTTGACAGTGAGTTAATTGTTCCCTGTCATTCTGCGAGCGTCCCTTTTCTTAAGCTAGTAGCTTATTCTTGAGGCTGTTCACTTTTGGGGACAGCTTTGAACAATCCAGCTCAAGGAGGAGTTTCTGGAAGACTTCAAGCGTGTACCTGAGCTCCTTGGGATAGGCAAGATTCACTGCATATGCCAAGCCAACGACCATGGAGCAAGCCCTTGGAAAGTTACCCAGAGCAGTCAGAACTTTCACGCCCTCTACTACGATGCCGATGTCATCAGGACCCTCTGGCGTAGTAGTCTTGATGTTGTAGATTTTAGTTCTTTGTACAGCAAGGTCCTGCGACACACTGTCTTCATCAGCATCCTGAAATAGCAACAACATTGGGTATTTCAGACTGTACCACCAAAGGAGAAGGTTCCAATTGAACAACTCCCAAATTGGCTGCTGCACATGATGCACTTCCGTTACGTAATAAAATCTGAGATAATGTACTTCCATAAGCATATTTTCATGCCAGGTAAGTTAAAAAGGATCTAATCAGCTCACCACCACATGAAAACAATTCAATGACACCAGAGATGATGGTCTGAATTTAGTCACAGTTGTAAATATTTGTAAGATTTTGGAAATTAAATCAATTCATCGCTACAGAAATGAATTTCTTCATGGCACTTGTCTGCACACTTTGTGATCCGTTGCACACCTGTTATTCTACATTCACTAACACAGGCTGGTCACCTAGTGAGCCTCGTTTCTGGGAGTATTATACTGTAGTCTTTTTCTTGGTGCATATCTATGATGTTAAATTAACCTTAGCTAGCCAATCAGCTGCATTATTAAATATAGGTACAAGCATGCTGCATGCATATTGGCTCACTGACACTGATGAGATTTACTCCTTATGTATCAAATTTGGTACCGATTGACCATGCACTTTTCAATACTTGTCAGTATCGGAGCAATTTGGCTTTCGATACCCAGCCCTAGAGATGAGACAGATTACCTTCTTTATATTTTAACATGTTCTTGAACTTACATCATACTCCTTTAAGAGATGATCTGTGGATTCCCCAAGGTACACCATCAAACACCGAATGACAACATCTCTGGTCATGCTGATGCTATGGTTGCTTGGAGCCTGAAATTACAAACATAAACATAATTCAAGTTCATGGTGTAAAAATCATTTAATGACAAAACTTCTTAAACAGGGCTCCAGACTAACTTTTTTCACCTCCGTCCCTGAACCGTCCTGAAAAACAATTTTAACCGTCCTGAAGTTAATGTAAAGCGTCCAAAAATCTAAATGTTATTTGTTTATTATCCTCTATAGCTGTTAGTGACATAATAAATTATTATATATTGATAAAATAAATAATATTTATTTTGCTTGATTCAAACAAAAAGATTTATAAACAAAACTGAAAAGTTATCTGTTGGGGCACCTTTTTTCTTGATGATAAATTATTTATTTTCAATTCAGTTATAAACTCCTGGACTTTGTTTCAGCAGGTTTTCTGCTCAGGTTCAAAACTTTCTGCACATTCAGAATCTCTCCCACATATCTGTGTTCTCTGACAAGTCCAGAGGAAAATCATAATATTATGAGACTAACATCATTATTTAATGAGAATTCATAATATTTTATAATATAAGTCTACCTGACCTATACTCAGCTGTGCTCCCCTTCTGTACTGTACTGAATGAGACAAGTGCACTTCATCGAAGGTACAAACCGAAACCAACACTTGTGATCAGACAGAAATCTTGGCACAAATCCTCACGTTAACTTCTGCAGCTCCCATAAAGTGCAGCTCACAGTCCCAAACAGAGCCAGATTGTGCTTCAGGTTTTAGATATTTATAATGCAAAACCAGTGAGTCTGCTGGCTGCGTCTCAGCGCGTGCGGGTTACTTTACCATCACGCCGTATGCCGAGTTGCATTAGCTGGGTGGAGATGATTCTTGCTGCTACTCATCGTTATCAGAATATAGATTTGTTTTTCACTGCGTGAGAAGATTGATGTGTGTCACTTAACGCTAGCCTACACAGCGTGATTGCGAGGTCAGCAAGCCGTTTGTGAATGAGAGAATCAATGGACCTGTACCGCGGGAACAGGTGAGCAGCCAGCCTCCTGTGTGAGTCCGGCCTGACTGTAGTAACAGCGTGAGAAGACGGCCTCCGTTGTAGTCAGCGCTCGGTCGGTTCAGTTTGTCATTCGCTAAGTGATAGTAATAAATAAGCACACACACAATCCCTTTCGCCCTAGAGGCGTTCTACAGAATATTTCTCTTCGTCCCAAACACATTTTCTATCGTCCCCAGGACAACAGGACGCCGTTAGTCTCGAGCCCTGTTAAAGCTGCAGCTTTTAACACCAGGTGGCTTACATTACTGCTAAACAAAATGTCTTAGGGACCAGTCCAGTGAAACAAAGGTTTTGGTCCCAGCAAACTAACAGTGCATATATACTCCCATAAAACCAAAACATTTTTACACCTTGTGTTTTGTATGGATTAAACAAACAAGACATAACATGTCAATCGGTGAGCTTTAGATGTGCTGGTAGGCAAATTTAGTAACCTTGGGACAGAGCCAGACTAGCCGTTCCTCAATGTATTCCTTTAAGCAGTAAGTACACAGAGCTGAGTGATAACTGGCGCTAAACGAGTTGCTATATGGTTATGTAAACCATAAATGTTGAACATTATTTGTAGATGACCGCAGCAGACATTTTCAATAAATTGTTTAGTGTTTCAAAAAGATATACCTAAACATATATGCTTCAAATGGCTGTTAATCACATAACCATTGCAGGTTGAGGGTTTTGGTGTCCAATCAACAATGTGGAACAGAATCAGTCATGTCAAAGCACTACTTTGCAAGTCTCAAACATGTGCCATTGGTTGTGAGTGACAGTGTATATTCAGTGGTCACTTTAAATTTGTGCACCTGTACAATTTAATGCAGTTCAATACAATTGTTCTGCCATAAAGTCTCCTTTTATGATGGATATAATGTTCCGTTTTTGTTCACACGTCAGAGAAATGTTAATAATGTATATGTTTTAGCATTGAGCTTATTACTATTGGAAGATTTTCTACTGGACTATTGGGAGGTGTTACTAATATGCCAACCCCACATGTATGTAAATATGCAGTACAAAGAATTACAAACACACTTCAGTACAATGCCGTCTAGTATAGCACCGCTTTTAACTATGACCTCAATAATAAACATATAATTGAATGTACACCTTTCTGACAATGTCAAAAAAACTGAACAATATAAACTTGAATAATTATGTATCTAATAAAGTGACCACTGAGTGTATACAAATTATTTAAAAAAATGTTAGCTATTATTTACCGGGAAATTCTCTTTATCAGAGAGAATCACAGGCTAACATTACCTCCTGTAGATTTAAGTAATAAGCATTATATTCCAGTTTGATTACAAAATAATATACAAACATAATAGCCATTTAAGGTTACCTTGAGTAGGATGGCCTGCAACCTCAACCCCATGGTTCCACCTTTGGAGTGGAAGATGTTCAGAAGCTTCGGAGTGTATTCATCCAGCTTAGACATGAACTTTGATTCAAGATGCACCATTGTGATTCTGTGAAACTCATCCTGGATCTGAAAGGTAAATAATACATACATTACATATTTTACATATTGTTCTTGCAACTCTAGCAAGAAGCAATATTATTCTCATGATATTATGACCTTCATGTACATTCTGGGTTAAATCATCTGACTGTGCAGCATGTTAATATATTTTGGCTAGCATACTACAATCTTCAGTGTTGGTAGTTTCTTACATGCACTCACAAAGATTATTTAAAATGATTTCTGTTAGAAACTGTACAGTTATATAATGCAACAAAATCTAAATAATTCTGGAATTTGACCTTGAAAATATGATTTAGAAAATAGTTGACAGTAACATAACACATTTTCTATTTATGAGCTAAATATGCAAAACCACTAGTGCAGTCCTTCATAGTGGACTAGAAATATTTCAAATTAGCATGTGCTTGTAACTCACTTGAGAGGGCTCAAATAGAGCAGGCCATCTGGTTTTGATGTCCTCTATGCTGGGTGATAGGTTGATGATTTCGTTTCTTCTGTGTGCAAATGTTTTGGCCATTTTTTCTTTGATCAATTTGTTGTTGTCCCTTTTTCTTACTTCAGTAAGCAACTGAATCCTCTCTTGTTCTTGACTTTCTTCATCCTCTCCTGCTGGGTAAGGGGGGAGGTAGTTTACCTCTGCCTTTCGAGGTTTTTTTACACTCTTTGCAGACTTCTGGTTTGCTGGGCTCTTGTGTTTCAGTGCATTACACATCACCTCAGGAACACCATAGCCTCGGAGTTTGGTGCGATAATTTGCCATCTTGTATTTGATGCTTTGTTGCCATCCATAGTAACCTGAGGAGCCGGGTTCCTTAAGACAAGGATACTTACTGACAAGTGCCTCAGCAACATCACTTATCTGTGCACTTGATGGATAGGCTGTATATGTATATATAGTTTCAGCCAGCTTCTCAAGTATGTCTGTCTTGATCTTTGAGGTAGTCACAAGTGTTCCATTCTTCTTGTAGTCTTCAGTGGCTCTTTCAAGGTAAATCTCAGTTTCATATGCAAACCCTGGAATGGGGAACTGCTTTGGCCACCCTTGACATCGTTCTGTAGTATTTCGCCTAGACAGGATAATGGTGTCCTGTGAAGAAGACGTTCCAGCAGATGAGTCTGCATAAGATGCAGAGTCACAGTCTGTTGACTGTTGATCAAAGGAACTGCCCAAACTTTCATCAAGTGGAAGCATGTTAAGGATAATTGAGGCAGTGTGAACTATCTTTATGGTGTCTTTGTGTTTAATTTGGTCACTTGTATGAAGAGTAAAGTAATCTTCAAATTCTGAGTCCAAATACTGAAGACTGAACTCATCAGAAATTTCAAAGGTCTCCTTCACAACAGTTTGCAGCTCCTCCACTGTGGGTGGGATTCCTGATGGAAGGACCAACTTCTCAACTCGGTCATTAAGTATTACTCTGAGCTTGGCCTCCATCTCTGCCAGATTGACAAGAATGTGAAAGGACAAAAGTTCAATAGCAAGCAGAAAGTTAAACATGACACTAGACTTAACAATGAATAATGTAATTAAGAGCCTGGTGTGTGCCACCAGAATAAATAGATAGACAACGCTCTTCAAATAAAGGTTATATCAGTAGGATGCCAATAAAATGAAATCCACCACCAAAGCCAGCAACTGAAACTCTTACTGATGGACTAATTTAGTTAGTATGGTGCACTTCCAGACAAATGTGTTACAGTATAGATATTGTAAGATGTAAAGAATAACATAATTAATTCCAATTACCTAAAATGCACAACAGATGTGACGTTTGAGTGTAACCAAGCGTTTTCCTCCCACACTGTACGCGGCCAAGGGGTAGACGTCACCAAGTTTCTGCTGATCCAAAAGAGCCATTTTCCCAGTGACCTCCAGGTAAAAAGATCTTATATGCTCTTCATACCAGGCAGCAAGTAACTTTACAATAAAATATATACAGTTGTCCAAAATGGCTATCTGAACAATCTCAGCAAAGTCAGGTAGTCCACCAGTAGAGCCATAGGACAGGATCATCCCAACAGTGTACCTTGTTCCATAGTAGCTGACAGTGTTAGCTAACTGCACAGTACACAGACGCGGTGATGTTTTTCTTAAAGCTTCCTGTATGTCTGAATGCAGCACATCTAAAGGCACGACAGATATTTTTGTTACACACAATGCCTGTTTTCCAATGTCTGTATACAAGTGGTATGCCATCATCATTTGATGTCTTGTAGAAAGGGTCAACAATACATTTTTAAAGTTTTTAGTGTGCCTCACAACCTGCTTAAAAAAGCTGTGTTTTGCTTCAAAGCGCATTGTCCATACACCAACCAGAGGCCCATATTCTTCAATTAATCCAGGATAGTGTTCCAAAAAATGGTGTTTGGGTGTCAGTGTCTCTTCAGGAAAAACTGCTAAGAATCTGTCACGATGTTCAGATATTTTAAAGTCAAGGTATGCAATAGTTTCAGCTGTGTGAACAGGGGCAACCACCAATTCAACGATGTCTTTTAAAGTCAGAAGAACCTGCCAGGCAGGATCACCCTCAGGTATCCGCGATCCAATAATGAGTGGCAACAACTGTATAAGGGCCCAATTTTCATGGGCATTTCCACCTATAGTTTTGCGATGAATGTAGTTTTGAGGGATTTCTTGAGGGCTGTTGGCTTTGTCCGAGCCCTTATAGGGAAAAAGTGTGATTAACTCGTTGAGTACAGTCAAATTAAAGTACTTCTTCTTGGTAAAAATCTGGAAACACAATGCTAATTCTCTTGGGACTATGCCTTCAAAAAGGTCATGTAGCACATCTGGTGGGTACCCAGAGACAAAGTGAAAATTATTCAATTTATCAGTCAATGGACACGACCGCTTTACGCCAAAGCAATGTGTTAAATTTGGATTTTCTCTCACAGTTTGCACATGCAAACTATGGTCCTTCTTTGTCCGAGGTGGAAACACCCCAGTCCGCACTTCGTGTGTCTGGAACTCTGAAGAATGTCCAAGACAAAATCTACAGATGTATGGCCCTGTGAAACTTTCAACTAGTCCACTGATTGAATGTGCACCGAGATTATCAGCTACAACACAGTGTACAGTGCCTTTAAGATTCTGTCCAACACTAGAAATGAAAATCCCTTTCTGTTCTAGAGTGGCAAGATCTTTCAAGAGTGGTTCCAAAACTGCTTTGTAATCAAACTGCTTGACATCAACAGCTTTGCAAAGTAAAGCTAGCTGAATTGACGATAATGCAGATTGCAACTTGGACAACCCATTTGCCAAAACCCAATAAACGGCTGTTATTTTGTGTTTTTTTCTCGAAGTTCCAAGCGGGTTACACACCTCAAAGTCGTCAACATAAAGGATTATAGAGAGTCTTGTTTCTTCTCCAGCATAGAAGTCATTTTTCTTGAAACATTTGCCATCACAAAATGATTTAATATATCCAGTGCTGTTTGAATGTTTGGATAAGATTCCCTCAGCAATGTCTTTATTCTTCAAGACTTCCTGCAGAGTCTCTAGAATAGGCACATATTGAAATGTCTTGTTCTTTTGTGAATCAAGAATATATTCAACAGGATCGACACACTGAAAATGTAACTTAAAATACTTCCTTCTCTTAAAAGCCGAACCAAGCGGACCACCTGCTGCAAGTGCTGTACTAATGGGATGGAAGTTACACAATTGTTCTGCCAAGTCAGTTAGGATGGCCTGGTCAACAATGCAGTTATTAAACTTCAATGTTGAATCAAGTATGTTTCTAACAGCTGCAACAGATGCTGAAGATGAGATGAACTGAAGGTCTTCAACCAATGCATCAATGCACTTCCCTGAGGCATTATATATGCTTTCTAGCTTCAGCAGAAGTAAGGCAATTCTTTGAAGAACTAAGCAAGATGCACTTTCCTGATCACAATTTAAACTAGTGCCCTCATGGTCACTGGCCTCTGGTACATCAGAATGGTCAAAAGTCTGGTTATGGTGACTCCCATACACGTCTTGCTTAAAATCACTCAAAGAATAAGATTTGTGTCTTCTGCTTTTGTGTTTCAGATATGTGTTGTATATATTTGTCCTAAAGTCGCATCCTTCAAATACACAAAAGACTGTTTCGTGGCACTTCAAATGATTTCCAATATGCTGAAAGTAGTCCTTCTCTGTAGAAAAATAAGCGTTGCAAACTATACACTTAAAAGCTGAGATTATTCCTGGCTGTAGACTTTGTTCAGCTGCATGGTACCTGGACAAATGTGTGCGAAGGGCACTCTGAGTTTTAAATGTGCAAGGGCAACTGTCATATAGACATGGCTGGGATTGCCCACGACCAGATGTTACGTGTTGTAGTCTGTAATGCTTTAGTAGATCCCCCTTTGTGGCAGACAAAGACTTGCAGATCTTACACTGCCATCCCATCGAACAAAACCTAAGGTAGTAAAAAATAAAAAGGTCTTATTAACTTACTGTATAACTAGTAGCCTACATCGATAATAGGTCTAATAATGAAATAATGTATCATGACATGAAAGAGATTGGGCACCTTTGATTTCAGTATTGTTTTTTTAGTGTTTGTTGATGTTGCGTACATATTACGTTCAAATTTAGTTTTTGTCTGACATCTAATTTTTGCAATAAACTATTTGAAAGAAAATTTGCTTAATTAGTGTCAACGTAATACAATTCCCGTAAATGGTAACTAGGGTGTGAAAAAGTATGTGCAAACAATGTGTTATCATCACTTAATTGTATGTCTATGAGAAATATGTTATCAGTATTTCTATATTTTCTGCTGTTTAAATTTCAAGGTTCACAGGTTTTGATAATTGAAAATCAAAACTTTTTAACCAGCAAATGTTGATACAAGACATAGTAATAATCAAATATTGTATTGCAAAACAAACAGTGTATAAACCTTTACATAACATGTACTCTATGTGAAATGTGGTAACACAGCATTTTGTGTTTTGCATACAAGTCAAATACATACCTGTTGACAAATTTCAGTCAAAGACTCTTCATGCACCTGGAAAGAAATTCAAATGAGCTTAAATTCAATTGGAAAAGTTTGTATTTTACACATACATAAGAGGTAACATATAAGGAGTATTGTTTGTTCACAGATGACGAAAATCATAGTCACTGAGGTAAAAGTTTTTTTTTTTTATCATTATCATGCACATTTCTGTCAGGAACATACAAAACACACAAGCAACAAAGTGAAAATGTGTAACCACAAGGAGCTGAAACTGGCATACTATAAAAGGTGGCACACATCTGTCTTGTACTTTATGTGCATTCATAGTACCATAATTGTTTCAACCACAGGTGATCTTTCTCAGGTAAAGAGTAGTTAGTCTGTGACAGACCACCACACCACGATAACACCTACCTATATAATTAACTATAGGTACAGTAAGTACAGAACTGCATTAAAATAACCCAGTAGACTCTGACACAAGGTCAAACTAGTCAGACACACTTACAGGACATTTACTTCCATAAAATATGGCAAATCATAAAAAACTGTGGTTTGCAACAGTAATTATTAAGGCTTAGGGACACTGAAACAAGTAGTATGCAAATAAAAATGAAGAGTGAACCTGACAAAGAAAATTTATCAGGCAAATCATTTATTAAAGGTATTATGATCCTTTTTTCGTGTGAATACGGTCTGTCTTTCTGGTATTTATTTTGGTCTTATTATTCTATAAAAGGTCCATCGCCTAAATTAGATTTATTCTGTTTTGTGGAGACATGTTGTTGACAGAATTTGGATATACTGAGCATGACATGCTAACATAATAGCTAAATAGCTAAATCTGTTGTTGCAAACAGACGGACGAAGCCTCTCTCTGGCAGCGCAAAGTCTGCACCATGGTCTAATTTACTGACCTCAGACGCAGCTCGCCGGTGTAATCTGTCAGCACGTGCTGAAACCGGTTTGAAGGTATACTCCGACAGAGAAAAACTGAAAAGGTTTATGCCATCTGCTGTTGTGCCTCGTTGTATGTTACCGTGAATTGAGACATGAAACTGCGTGGCTAACATTACTTAACATGGAGCCTCTGTGAACTTGGGATTAGCACACCCTCCATAGCGTCCACAAAACACAGTAACAGACTAACGTTAGTTCATTTAGCTTGTTACGGCAGGGGAGGGGTGGAGGCGCAGGCCGATGCCAGGAAAATTGTCAACAGTAGAATATGTTAGCTGGTATCTTAAAGGCCATTATACCTTATACTTGGAAAAATCACATGAAATTTTGATATTTAACCGACTACTTTTTCAGTCATTCATTGCCACGCTTTTAGTCTAAACATTAGGCAGTACTGTAACGTTAAGTTAGGCTAACATATCTTTATTTTCACTTTCAGCCAGTAAAGTTGGACTGTTGGGTAACTTGCAGCAATGCAAAACAATGTTCAACTGCTAACTGTTACAGCAACTCGTTGTAAAATGTTTACAACTTACAATAATTAAACAAGTCTTACCTTTGGGAAAATGGCAGTATCTGAAATGTCCGATGACGATGTCCATGTGGCTGAAAATAGCTGGAGCGGAAGTGTTAGATGATTAAATCCAAAGACCTCCCAATGAGTAAAATTTATTAATTTTCTGCATCTTTGACTTTCCCGATAAAATATAATTAAATTCTTCTTAATGATTCACAGCTGATTTTATTCAAACAAAACTGAGTAAAATGTAATTGATAAATAAATAAAATTTGTTGAATTCAGCTCAATGTGATTCCAAACTGCAAATAGTCATTTTTATTATGGATATGTTACTAATGTTTGATAACTAAATATTAATTAACACCGTTCTCAGTTTTTACAGTGTAGCAGACAGGGGTTGATTTTTGTTTTGGAAAGGGGAATAAACGTATTATGTCCTTCAAACCTCGCCAGGTAACGAGTATCAATATCACACATGATCTAGGTACAACATTTAACCATGACTAGCCCGAAATCCACAGAACCAGCCTGAAAATGAATTAAATCTGAAATGATTGTATGAAACTCTACGAAGCATAGCTGTGTAGTTGTCGCACCTGTTCGCAGCTGGCAAATACTACGCTATTATTGTCCTGTCTTAGTTTGAGGGGCTTGACTTAGCGAAGGGTCAATAATGGCGGAACGATTTTGCCAAAAGTTATGAGGAATTTTCTTTTCTTTGTAGGATATGTTTTTTTGTACTTTTAAGATGTGTAAAAGGTTTTTAGAAACAGCCGACAAGTGTTGAGACCATGTACGACTTTTAATATTTGTTTATCTTGTCCAAAGTGATTATTGCATATGACTACTTACCAGATACTCCTTGATAAGTTTGTCCACATCCTCCCCAAGGTACACAATAAGGGACTTCAGCAGGCACTCTCTCTTTACATTTACCTCAAGACTCTAGATGAGAGCACAAACAGTACAAAATTATGCTGTTCAGTTTTACAACTTGATTGAAGATGCAACTGCTGCACAATGCACATGGGTTCTTTGGTTAACAGTAATTGTTATTTACAAATGCTTTGAGTAAACCAGTTAAAAAGTCAGTCAAACTCAGAAGAGAAGCATGGCACATCTTCCAAAGTGTATTCTAACTCTACAAATTTGATTTGATGTACTGAGCGAGTACATACATACCTGATCCAAAACTCTCAGTATGTTCCGGGTCTTCTCTCTGACAACTCCTCCCTTGTTTCTGATGATATCAATCATCTTGCTGTGGTGCTTGTCCAAGGAAGCCAAGAACCGCGGTTGAAGGGGAACAGTTGTAATCCTCATGAATTCAGCATTGATCTTTAAAAAAACAAAATAGCACATTACAAGATGTGGTGTGTAAGATCTTATTTTTGACATCTAGGGCCTAACAATGTTATTTCCCATTTTTTTGGGATCAATAAAAAATCTATCTATCTATCTATCTATCTATCTATCTAAACATGCATTATGGCTCATTAGCAGATTTCTAATGGTAGGGGAGAATATTATAGGACAGAACTATTGCAATGGATTTACAAAAAAGTTACTTACCTCATCCATTGAGAACAATGCGAGCCATCTGACTTTTAAGTCCTCCACTCCTAATTCCTTCTCCACAATTTCATGTCTTGGCCATTTTGTCCTTTATCAGTGCACGGTTGTTTCGTTTCATCACCTCACTTAGAAGTAACAGTCTCTCGTTTTCCAACTTGTCTGGGGTCTCTCCAGTTGGAATGTTGGAATGTGGTTGGCCTCTCCTCTCTTAGGTCTCTTTACTTTTTTTGCTGGCAATGCATCCTGTGGAGCTTTGGACTTAAGTGAATTTGCAAGTAATTCAGAACACCCAATGCCCTTTAGCTGAGTTCGGTAGTTGCCCATTTTGGTCTTCAACCGCTGCTTCCACCCGTAACAACCGTTGTATGAACCAGGTTCAGAGAGGCATGGATGCTTCTTGATTAGTGCTTTTGGCAACGTCACTGAAGTCAGAATCTGTTGGGTAGGCCTTGTACTTGAATATCTCTTCAGCTACCTTTTCCAGAATATCAGATTTTATTTTTGAACTAGGTGTCAACCTTGTAATGTTTGACCTATATACCACATTCCCCTTCTCTAACTGCAGTTCAGTGTCATAGGAGAACGTTGGTATCGGAAACTCTCTTGGCCACATCTGAGTTCTTGTAGAGACAGAGCTGGAGGGTGTGGAAAGGAGCTCTGTGTCATCTGATTGAGTTGACAAATCATCACAGACAGTAAGATTAAGTCCTTGGCTGCAATCATCAGTTATTGGGATGACCAGTTGCCAAATCCTCAAGTTCAGCAGTAGATGTCAAGTTCACTAACGCATCTCCAAAGTCTCTGTCTTGGTACTGCAGTCTTAAATTCCCATTTAACCCACACACTTTCCGGACTTCATCCATAAGCTGCTCCATTGTCTCTGGAATTCCGTCAGGCAGAATTAGCTTCCTGGTGTCATCGGGATTCAAAACAACTTGCAACTTGGCTGGCCTTTTCACTGCCATGTCCGCCCATCAAAAAGAATCTAAAAACAGGAATAAAAAAAACAAACATTAGTATTAGTTGTATGGTCCATAACTTAAATCTAATTACTAATCACCAATTTTATGATTAACAATCCCCCTAATCACTATTATAGTGATATAGAGAAGTTTTACACTTTCTGAAATTCCCATAAATTTGTGTCAAAAGTCAAACTGCTATGGCCTTAAAGCAGTGTCTTTTTTACATTATGAGAGGACAGCAAAAGAAAGCGAAGCAAGGCATTCTCAAACATTTCCAATCCTACACTCATTCATATTCAACCTTATGCATGTATGTATCTCTTCAGAGAGATGAGGCGCCGTCCATCAACCATGTAGTGAGCCAGAGGGTAGGGATCTGTCAGTTCATGTACCCCAACAAGCCTTAGTTCCCTAGCAGTAGATATGACTAAGTCATAAGCTCTGTAATGTTCCAGGTACCAGGCATCCCATTTTTTGACAATGAAAATTAGTCTCTCCTGTAGAACAATCATATGAACTATTTCTCAGAACTCTGGAAGTCCAGCCAGTGACCCATGGGCTACCACCATTCTAATATTGTAATTGAAGCTGTCATAGGATGCACTTTTTGCAAGGTTTACAGTGTCCACATGTTGATGTCTTTGCTTTACTGCCAATGCAATGTCCTCATTAATAACATCAATGGGAAGTCTTGAAACATCAGTAACCTCCAAAGATGGCTTAAAAAAATCTACACGTGCAGATTATATGCAGTCTGAAATTGGTGCCTTTGAGCTAATGAATACAGTACATTTTTGTAACAGTTTGTATGATGAATTACTCTTTTAACAAAGCTATGTTTTGCTTCAAATCTCATAGTCCATAGTGCTACAAGGGGTCCGAAATGGCGTATTAACCCTAGATAATGCTCCAAGTAATGATGTTTGGGCCGAACTCTTTGATCAGGGAAAACTTCTTGGAATACCGTCCTGTGATCAGATATCTTGAAGTCAAGATAACAAATAGAGTCCTCCGTGTGAAAAGGTGCAACAACCAGTTCTACAATGTCCTTTAATTCACAGAGGACTTGCCAGGCTGGTTCGTTTGAAGGAACTCTGGTCCCGATCAAGAAAGGAAGAAATCTCAACAGGCTCCAATTCTTGTGTGCATTTCCTCCAATTTTTGTCTTTGCCGCGTAGGTGAGGGGCACAAGATGGGGACGGTTTGTCTTATCAGTCCACTTAAATGGAAATGTTGTTATTGCTTCATTTAAATTGGCTAATGTGAAATATTTTTGGAAATTAACACAGTAAGACAAAGAGCAATCTCAACAGGGATAATTCAGATCATGAGCTATATCTGGGGGGAAACTCTGCGTCACACTGAAATATGACAGATTTTCTGACGCACACACTTCCTTTTTACACCAAAATGACTAGACAGTCAATTTTCTTCAATAACTTTAAGATGAGCAGTATGGATATCCTTGCTTCTCACAAAATGCTCCGGACTTGACTTCTGTTGTTTGAATGTCAACATTTTCTGCTGTACAAAATCTGCAAACATATTTACCTGCAAAACTTTCCACAAAACCTGCAATACCATGGGCTCCGAGATTGTCTGCTACTACACAATGAACAAAGCCTTTCAGAGATTTCCCCAACTTGACAATGAATAGTCCTTGTTGTTCTAATATAATAAGATAAGGGCTAAGGGCTTCAAAACACTCTCAAATCCATAGCACTTAACATCCTCACTATGAATAAGTGCAGCTAAATATATATTAGAAAGCGATGAGTGACAACTAGCAGGCAAGTTCCCCAATGCCCAATATACACCAGGGGGATTACATATTTCAAAATCATCTACATAAAAAATAAGTGAAATAGCACACTCCTTTGACAACAGCAAATTTTCTCTGTAATTAATACCGCCATAAAAAGGCTTATACAGAATTTTATCAGATTGAATTTGATATAAAGATTTTAAATTAGTTGCTTTGTCCAAAAAAGTTTCACAACTTAGAACCTGCTGTAAAGATTTTAGAATAGAGATATACTGAAATGATTTTTTGTTTTGGGAGTCTAGCACAAATTCTACAGATTCTACAATATTAAAATGTTTTTTGTAGTAAGTCTTTCGCTTCCAGGCAGTGGAAGGAGGGCCACGGCCACTACAAGAAGCAGTGATTGGATTTGACTTGCAGAATAGTTTCATCTACTTGACAGTTACCATTCTATAAGTGCTGAGCGAAGGTTTGATGGATAAGAGGGACCGAAGCAGTGCCTATTAAATAGTCAAACTCTTGCAAAAGTTCATCATCAGCCACACTAGAAACAAGATAAATATGTTCTAGCTTTAGTAAAAGTGTGATGGTTGGGACATTTGTTACCTGTTTCTGTTGCCTGTATTATTTATTTCTGTGATGGTTGGGACATTTTGGTTACCTGTTTCTGTTGCCTGTATTACTTATTTCTGTATGTTCCTTGTTGTTGTATATTTTATTCTGTAGATTTATGCCTTGTTTTGTAGGTTTCCTGTTCTTGTGTTTATTCTGAATTGTGTATGTTCTGTTATTCCTGTGTCCTCTGTCCTCCCTGGTGTTTAGTGTTGTGTCAAGTTTCTGCGTTTAGCTGATGTCATGTTTTCTGTCTGTTGTTCCTGTTTCCTGTTTTATTTTGATAGTCTGTTTTCTGTCTTGTCATGTCTAGTTTTACTCTCTGTTTCCCGCCTTTGTTGATTACCCTGCCCCGCCCTGATGTGTTTCACCTGTTGTATCACCTGTCCATTTGTTCATTACCTCGTGTATTTAACCTCTGTGTCCCCTTTTCGCTCTTGTCAGATTGTTTTGTGTCTTTGCCCTGTCAGTTTGTTTCCTTGTGCCGTCAGCTTGTCCCCATTTTGTATCCTTACCCTTGTTTTCCAGTCGCTGTACTGCCGTTTTTTGTTAATTCAATTTTTGAGCACAACCTTCTCCTGCCTGCCTGCTTCATCTCTGCGTTTGGGTCCACTATTCCTCGCTCCCCTGTAACAGAACAATCTGACCAGACATGGACCCAGCGGAGAAGCTTCTCTTTAAAAAGAAGGTTTTGGAGTTTGGCTGGACTGTGCAGTGTCTGCGTTGCTCTGCGCCGGACCAGCACCCCCCCTCTCCTGGAGAAGCTCACCATCCAGCAGCAGTGGTTGTCGGAGAGACCGTGGGTGAGTCACTTTGTTCCCCAGTTGGAGGTTATTAAGTACTGGCTAAATCACTTTTTTCAAGCCACCTCCAGTGACTCACCCACCAGCCTGCCTGCTCCCCAGTCGGCAAACACCGTGGCCTTCGGGGCATGTATTGTCGATCCGCCCACTTCCCCTCCGGCTTCCCCAGAACGCTTGTTGGACTGCTCAGAGGTTACCCAGTCAGCGTATGCCCCCAACCACCAGCAGTCCTATGAGGGTACCCGCCTGGCTGTTTTTTCTGGGACTCGCGGAGGTCGCAGACGGGGAAGAGGAAGACATGGCTCCCGTCACAATGCCCCGCTCTTCACCCCAGAGTCCTCGTTCCCTAGCATCCTCGAGCTGACGTGCAACCCTTCTGTTCCCGAGCTGACGTGCAACCCTTCTGTTCCCGAGCTGACGTGCAACCCTTCTGTTCCCGGGCTGACGTGCAACCCTTCTGTTCCCGGGCTGACGTGCAACCCTTCTGTTCCCGGGCTGGCGTGCAACCCTTCCGTTCCCGGGCTGGCGTGTAACCCTTCCGTTCCCGGGCTGGCGTGTAACCCTTCCGTTCCCGGGCTGGCGTGCAACCCTTCCGTTCCCGGGCTGGCGTGCAGCTCTCCTGACTCTGGGCTGGCATGCAGCTCTCCTGACCCCGGGCTGAAGTGCAGCTTTCCTGAGCTGGCGTGCAGCTCTCCTGACTCAGGGCTAGTTAGCAGCCTCCCGAATCCCCGGCTAGCTAGCAGCCCACCTGAATCCAGGCTAGCTAGCAGCCCTCTTGAGCCCCTGCTAGCTAGCAGCCCCTCTGAATCCAAGCTAGCTAGCAGCCTCCCTGATTCCCGGCTGGCTAGTAGCCTCCCTGATTCCCGGCTGGCTAGCAGTCTCCCAGATTCCCCGCTAGCTAGCAGTCCCCCTGAATCCAGGCTAGCTAGCAGTCCCCCTGAATCCAGGCTAGCTAGCAGTCTCCCTGAGTCCCAGCTAGCTAGCCACCCCCCTGAATCCCAGCTAGCTAGCAACCTCCCTGAGCCCCGGCTAGCTAGCAACCTCCCTGAGCCCCAGCTAGCTAGCATAGTCCTTGAGCCCCAGTTAGCAAGCAACCTCCCTGAGCCCCACCTAGCTAGCAACCTCCCTAAATCCAGGCTAGCTAGCAACTTTCTTGAGCCCCGGCTGGCTAGCAGCCTCTCAGATTCCCCGCTAGCTAGCAGCCCCCCTGAAGCTAAGCTAGCTAGCAGCTCCCCTGAATCTAGGCTAGCTAGCAACCTCCCTGAGTCCAGGCTAGCCAGCAACCTCCCTGAGCCCAGGCTAGCTAGCAGCCTCTCTGATCCCCGGCTGGATAGTAGCCTCCCAGATTCCCCGCTAGCTAGCAGCTCCCCTGAATCTAGGCTAGCTAGCAGCCTCTCAGAGCCCCAGCTAGCTAGCAACCTCCCTGAGTCCGGGCTAGCCAGCAACCTCCCTGTGCCCAGGCTAGCTAGCAGCCTCTCTGATCCCCGGCTGGCTAGTAGCCTCCCAGATTCCCACGCTGGCTAGCAGCTCCCCTGAATCTAGGCTAGCTAGCTAGCAACCTCCCTGAGCCCTGGCTAGCTAGCAAATCCCCTGAATCCAGGTCACGTAGTGACTGCAGGCTAGCTAGCAGCCTCCCTAGTGTCCCCGAGCTCCCTAGTGTCCCCGAGCTCCCTAGTGTCCCTGAGCTCCCTAGTGTCCCCGGGCTGCCCAGTATCCCAGCACTGGCCAGCTTCCCCGAGCTTCCTAGTGTCCCCGGGCTGCCCAGTGTCCCAGCACTGCCCAGCTTCCCCGAGCTTCCTGGCGTCCCCGAGCTTCCTAGTGTCCCCGAGTTTCCTAGAGTCCCCGAGTTTCCTAGCAGTCCTCCAGATCCCCGGCTGACTAGCAGCCTTCCTTATCCCCAGATGACTAGCAGCTTCCCTGATCCCCGGCTGGCTAATAGCCTCCCAAATCCCCGGCTGGCTATCCGCCCCCCTGAATCCCGGCTGGTGTCCAGCCCCCCTGAACTGGCTATAACCACCCCTGAGACTTTGCTGGTCCCCGGTGCCCCTGAGACTTCGCCAGTCTCCGGCGCCCCTGAGACCGCCCCTGAGACTGTGCCGTTCTCCGGCACCCCTGAGACCGCCCCAAGGACTTTGCCTTTGTTCTGTCTCCCTGTTCCCTGTCCCGGGGCCTCTCTCTGTTTCCCCCGAGTGGCCCCGCTCTGTGGCCCCGTTCTGTTTCCCCCGAGTGGCCCCGCTCTGTTCCCCGAGTGGTCCCTTCGGCCCTATGTTTCCTCCCTGTGCCCCAGTGACTCTCTGTTCCCTGTGCCCCAGTGACTCTCTGTTCCCTGTCTCCTCAGTGACCTTTTTTTTTTCCCCGGTCTTTCTCCGCCCTCCTTGGGTTGTTTTTGGTTTCTGGTTCTCTTTGTTTTTTGAACTTTCTTCACTGTTTTCCCCTTCAGTTCCTCTACGTCCTCTGGGATTTACTTTTTTTTGGACGTCTGGTATCCGCCCCTTGAGGAGGGGGCTCTGTGATGGTTGGGACATTTGTTACCTGTTTCTGTTGCCTGTATTATTTATTTCTGTGATGGTTGGGACATTTTGATTACCTGTTTCTGTTGCCTGTATTACTTATTTCTGTATGTTCCTTGCTGTTGTATATTTTATTCTGTAGATTTATGCCTTGTTTTGTAGGTTTCCTGTTCTTGTGTTTATTCTGAATTGTGTATGTTCTGTTATTCCTGTGTCCTCTGTCCTCCCTGGTGTTTAGTGTTGTGTCAAGTTTCTGCGTTTAGCTGATGTCATGTTTTCTGTCTGTTGTTCCTGTTTCCTGTTTTATTTTGATAGTCTGTTTTCTGTCTTGTCATGTCTAGTTTTACTCTCTGTTTCCCGCCTTTGTTGATTACCCTGCCCCGCCCTGATGTGTTTCACCTGTTGTATCACCTGTCCATTTGTTCATTACCTCGTGTATTTAACCTCTGTGTCCCCTTTTCGCTCTTGTCAGATTGTTTTGTGTCTTTGCCCTGTCAGTTTGTTTCCTTGTGCCGTCAGCTTGTCCCCATTTTGTATCCTTACCCTTGTTTTCCAGTCGCTGTACTGCCGTTTTTTGTTAATTAAATCTTTGAGCACAACCTTCTCCTGCCTTCCTGCTTCATCTCTGCGTTTGGGTCCACTATTCCTCGCTCCCCTGTAACAAAAAGGGAGGCAACTTTGAGCTCAACATTACATGTCAAGTCATTTAAATCCTGCACATCAAAACTGGAATCACCCAAGTCATCTGTACTTAATTCATCTAAGGGCTCAAGTACCAACACTATCAATCTGGATACTGCTACAATGACTTTCAGCAGAAAGATTTATGCTTGACCCATTTTTCTCAACTACTTCAGGCTTTAGGTCAGTTTCAGAACAATCCTTATGATTTCTGCTTCTTTGATTTCGGAACGAACCACAAACATTTGTTTTGTAGGAAAACCCCTGAAACACACAAACTACTGTTTCATGTTTTTTCAGGTGCTGCGCTATATGTTGAAAATAGTCTTTTAAATTTGAACGTTGATTGCAATTGCATAAAAGACATTTAAATGTGGTAAGTTCCGTTTGTGAGGATTGCTGATGACATCTTGACAAGTGGCTCAAAAGTGCATTCCAAGTCTTGCAGGTACATGGACAGCTGAAATAGATGCAGTGATAGGAATGGTGACGTCCATAATGTCTCAGTTCAAGCTTATAATGTTTAAGTAGCTCAGATCTTCGTGAAACTGATGTACCACAGTCTTTGCATTTCCACATTCATCAGAAGACTAGGAAAGAAAAAAGTAGACCCACCTTACCAATTTGCCACTTAATACAGTTTACATGATGCAGAATGGTACATTTGCATTCAGTTTATATAAACTGTTATGTTTTTGTCATTTACTTCAGCAGGAAAGCAACGCCTTTTTAAAGCAATAGATATTTCATTTTACTAGTTCATTAGTGAGAGGTATCATTACTTGTCTCCATATACCTCTACAATTGATCACACTATCCAGAAATATGATATACTTTGCAATTATTCAAAAGCTGTAATACGTGAATAGGTTTATACAGTATGAAACACAATAAACTGATGTTCTTAAAATGACTGCAATCATTTAAATCAATTGAAAGGTTACTTAAACTGCATGAAATTACTTACTATTTAACAGTTTGCCTGGTCAAATGAACTTACAGTAAGGTGGGTGACTTTGTGATATTTGTTTTGACTAGAGATGTGACGAGACACTTTCATACTGCCATTCACTATATTATAAATGTAACTAAAGCAATTTTCATTACATTATTACTAATACATATTACATTAGTATGTTAAAATATATATTAGGCTATCGGCTGCATCTCTATTTTGGGTTTTTAATTCGTATATATATACTCCCGTTTATAATTCTGGACGTTTTTTTCCCATCAACTTTTAAAAGAAAATTGACCAGGGTGCATTTTATCAGACATGAAGCCGACACGTTAAATTGCTGTCGGATTAGCACAAACAGACCACTAGCTGTGGCTGTGTAACGTTAAACATATCTGCGGTGGATTAAAGACAAGGCGGGCAGGCAAACATCTGTGACCACAGTCAAACTAATACACAAACTAATAATACACTTTTTAGTAATTTGTTCTTTAGTATTTTACTCCAAAGGTTTATGCCACTTAAAGTTACATGCATTTAAGCTGTCAAATGCAACAAAATGTCGACGTTGACGAGTTTTACCTTCTTCGACTCACTTTGCTCTGCTGCCAGCTCTGTGTGTACGGCGTGTGCGAGCCGCTGTTCTGTCGAAGTCTGTTCCACCGTCAAATAGTATTTCCCTCCTGTTTAAATGCATAGCGACACAACTATGATTAGCAATAAGGTGGTTCAAGTTCAGGTATTGTTAGGGGAAACATATCGACGGAGGAATAGTATTCCACATACAGCTTAATTTACGGTAGCCGCGGTGTTCCCGTCGTGAGGTGTACACCTCCCCGCCCTCGGCAAAAACACATCTAAAGAGCAGAACAGGCCTTCTCCTACTTTTTAAGCATGATTTAAATACGAGCGTTATCATACTACCATTATTTTTTCACACAGAGGCAACAAACGAATCTCACTGTGCATGTGTAAAGAATGGAAATAACTTAGTTTAGCAAACGTTACCTAGCTAGCTAGCTAGTGTTAGCTTAACGCAAATTACAAAAGCAGTTGTAAAGTAGTTGCCCTTCCTTCCGCTAACTTTAAATGAGCATGGAAAACAAACCCTACCATTAAAACAACACAATAAGACTTCTTACCTTGTTTAAATGAGTTTCCTTGAAAAACCAAACAACGTCTTCATTGACATGACATGAAAACCTCTGGTTTAAAGTGAAAATAGAATTTAAGTACAATTGTTGCTTTTCATTTTTTCTATGGGGAGTGAGTGAAAGAGCGAACCGCCATCTTCGTCTCCAAATCTCTGTCTCTTTATTACAAATTTCCCGAATCATGGTATAAAACAATACAACATTCCCCAAGTGTAAACATGTTTCAGTTTCAGTGTCCATTTGTTAATTTCAATTTAAACACTTTAATACAGTTTTCTCTACTCTCCACATATCAGTGGGCAACATCTTTCACACTCACAGAAATCATGTCTTTACAAATATAAATATCAGAGGTGGGACAAAGTCATTGTTATGCAAGTCACAAGTAAGTCTCAAGTCTTTGCCCTCGAGTCCCGAGTCAAGTCGAGTCAAAGATGAGGCAAGTCCCGAGTCGAGTCACAAGTCAAAGCCAACAAGTCTCAAGTCGAGTCCAAAGTCCTACCATTTTCGTTTCGAGTCATTTCAAGTCATTTCAGTTTCAGTGTATGCAATATTAAGAATATTTTCACTGCTTCAAAAGTCATAAGAAAGCCCTTTCTCTCAAGAAACTGAAGTCATATGCTTTATAGCAGTGGTGGGGACGGGGACCCCTGGGTGCCACGAGGGGGTGCTAGGGGGGCCATGGCAAGTTGGCATGAAAAGTATAGCAAAACAAAATAATTGAATAAATTAAATAACTAAAGTAAACCAAATTAAACCAAAAATAAGCTAAACAATATTCCCATTAGTTAAGAACTGCACTATAATAATCTATTGCATCTCTGAACATTACTACTGTAATCGTTATTATTTTATTTTATTACATGGCTTGGTTGAATTCCAATGTAGAATGCGGTCTGTTATTTCTTGATAACAGACCGTTGCCATGAAAAACAGAGCGTTGCTATGGACGCAGTTCGGTTTAGCGGAAGCAATACAATCGTTTTTAAATCAATAAACTCCTTTTTAAATCAATATTTTGTGTCAAAGTATTTATTTGGTAGGTAGCCATGTAATAAGCGGGATAATGTATAGCGAGGCGGTAGTTATAGCGAATACAACCTGATATGAAAAGGGAAGGCCAGGGCTTAATTTGAGCCGGAACACGCCGGATCATGTTCCGGCACCTCCGACGTTGGATCCGGAACCTTTTTTATTGGATCCGGCACCTCCTGTGTCACTATGAAAAATTAGTCGGCTAAATGAAAAAAATAAATTACTGTTTGTGTAGTGTTCAATGTTGTTATCTGTCTTGTTAGTCTTGATTCCCCATTGAAGTTCCACAAAAATCTTGTGTTTGCATTTTCAATGCGTTTTGAGGTGAATTTTCAGGGTAAGACAGAGGGAGGAGAGGGACGGAGGGAGGGGAGACAGAGGGGGGAGAGGGACGGAGGGAGGGGATCGGCACTTCAACAGCTCGGCGCTGCACTTGAAGTGACACAAGCGCTTGTGCTGGTTGAGGATAAAAATGTCAAAAAGACAACAAAGTTTGCTTAACTTTTTCAAATACGCTGGCCAGTCGGATCCCAAACAAGCAAAAATCGTTTTTGCCGATCAAGAATGTGGAGACCACGGTGGGTTTTATGTTTTAATTGTCCGTTGGATAGTTGCTGCTTTTGAAAACGATCGTTCCAGTGTATTTTTTATTTTTTTTTTTACATTTCGCACCGATGCAGTGCACGTTCTGAAATAAAAATAAGCATTGCCCTGATGTAGCTACACACAGCGTTGTTTAGGCTTTTTTAGTCAGAGTCAGAGAAGCATACGTAGGCAGGTGTAATTTTTGTTTTGGTTCCGTTACCTCCAACCCCCGTTTTGAGTCGCCGGATCCACCCCCCCCCCTGCGCTCCGGGACCTCCCACTTTACAAATTAAGCACTGGGGAAGGCTAATGGTGGATCTACTGTGACTGTGTTATGGTAACGTTACTTTAAAACGGACGTTGACATGATGTTGGCGAGGTTTTCCATCTGAGTGTGCTACACTCATGTACCTCATATAATCAGGGTTCAAAAATCCCTATTTTTGTAAGCATGAACCAGCAAGGGAGACGTGTGTTTACTGTCTCGTTGATACAGTAAATATGCAGCAGCTAGTATGTTACGGTACATACATCCGATAAGGTGCTTAGCATTCGTTCAAAACTTACCTTTCTTTGTGCAACTTCAGGTGTCGAACAAAGTTGGACGTTGTGGCAGCTCCGTCTGTAATCTTGTAACCCGCATGTTTTGCAAACTGCAACTCTTTTTTTGTCGACTACCTCGTAATTTTTATAGCCAAACGAAACTATCTTCGGTATCATTTTGCCAACTGGCGCGTTGTTGCTTGTGCTTCATTGGTTGTCTTGCAATGTGCCTGCTTAGATGCTGTCGAATCAAAACAACGTGGGACTACAGTGATTGGATGTCGTGCAGGCAGCGTGCGTGCTCTCTGCATGCATACAGGTGGTGCACATTTTTTTTCCACAGATGCAGATATACTGAGAGCGGCGCGGCCGTGTGAACATTTTCTTCCCCAGTTTTCATGGGAAGTAGCAAGTCTTCTCGAGTCAAAAGGTGCAAGTCCAAGTGAAGTCACGAGTCATTGATGTTAAAGTCCAAGTCGAGTTGCAAGTCTTTGTACATTTTGTCGAGTCGAGTCTGAAGTCATCAAATTCATGACTCGAGTCTGACTCGAGTCCAAGTCACATGATTCGAGTCCACACCTCTGATAAATATCGCTCTTTCTTTAAAGTGCAATAATATCAAAAGGATAAATCATGTTTTAATTTATATATACAGTTGTGTTCAAAATAATAGCAGTCCAACATCACTAACCTCATAAATCAATTTTTTTGGTAGAAGTGATATTTCCACATGGCAAATAATTTACTATTAAGTGTTGTAGAGTCATAGAAAACCAACAGACATGCATGCTGCTTATTCTGTGTAATTAAATCTGTAATTGAAAGGGGCATGTTCAAAATAATAGCAGTGTTGTGTTAGTGAGGTGATTGATTCTGTGAAGAAACAGGTGTCAATTATGGCCCATATTTAAGGAAGGAAGGAAGCAAATGTTGTGCATGCTGGTTATAGTGCATTTCACACTGAAATACTCAGCAAAATGGGTCGTTCCAGACATTGCTCTGAGGAACAGCGGACTTTGATTAAAAAGTTGATTGGAGAGGGGAAAACATATAAAGAAGTGCAGAAAATTATAGGCTGCTCAGCCATAATGATTTCAAATGCCTTGAAATGGCATCCAAAGCCTGAACGATGTGGGAAAAAACGGTCAACTACCATTCGAATGGATCGAAGAATAGCCAAAATGGCAAAGTCTCAACCAATGATCAGCTCCAGGAAAATCAAAGAAGAGTTAAAGTTACCTGTGAGTACTGTTACGATCAGAAGAAGGCTATGTAAAGCAAATCTATCAACCAGAAGACCCCGCAAAGTCCCATTGCTGAAAAAAAGACATGTAGAGATTCTGTGGCCTGATGAGAGCAAAATTGTTCTTTTTGGGTCTAGGGGCCACAGACAGTTTGTCCAACGACCCCCATGCACTGAATTCAAGCCACAGTACACTGTGAAGACAGTAAAGCATGGTGGTGCAAAAATCATGTTATGGGGATGTTTCTCATACTGTGGTGTTGGGCCTATTTATCGCATACCAGGGATCGTGGATCAGTTTCAATACATCAAAATACTTGAAGAGGTCATGTTGCCTTATGCTGAAGAGGAAATGCCTTTGAAATGGGTCTTTCAACAAGGCAATGACCCAAAACACACCAGTAAGGGACCGTTCGGTATTTATGGAATGGACCACCGGAGGAAAATAGGGGAGGGTTATGTCTTTTTATTTTCTGCTGAGGGGAGGGTCATCCAACATTTTTTAGTCTGGGTGGGGGGGGGGGGGGGCATCCAACTTTTTTATTGATGAAAAGAGCAAAATTTCAAAGTGGCTTGTTTGGTGCATATTTATCCATGTAGCTCTCAGTCTATGCCCCCTAGCAGATGGTTCTGACCCCATACGTGGAGTTTGCTGGGGGTGCAGGAGGAGCACTGCCCCCTTGGTGGCTCAAACGGGTAATTGCATTGTTTAAAAAATTAGTGGAATAATTACATCTGGCATGACCAGATATTAAATAAATATCTTAAATAACACAAAACAACTAAATGGTGATAGGTAATACATCTGATTTCATATACTGCTTTGGTAAAAAAAAATTATTACCTGGCTGACGATGGGAGCAGCAGACGCAAAAAAACGAAAATTACTGTTGCACTAGTCTGGACATCTTGCCGTGCCAACGTTGCAATAAAGGTTTCCTAAATGCCATGTATATAAATGTGATGTCAGTTTACTAATTGATTGCGGGTTTTGTGTAGATTTGGACTTTTATACGTTTATTCCACTTTGTTTAAACAGCGAAGTGGAGAGGCCTCGTATGTGACGCTCATATCGGCCTTGCTGGATACACCGTATCATTTACCTTTTTGTGGATCTACTGATCGCTGTGGCTTACTTTGTTTTGTGTCATTGGATTACGGCAAAATACGGATCTTTTTTCTCAACTTGTCTTAACGTTTTATGGTGTGACTGCGCTTGGTTTCTGCGTTTGGAGAGGCATCTCAACAGACTGTAGGTCCAACACTGATTGTTCACTGTTACATTTTAGTTGAATTTAAGCGTCTGTCTATTGCGTTCCAAAACAGCTGTGCCGCGACTGGATTTCATAAGGGCGAATTGTTAAGTTGTTACAATGTAACTTAAAAACTTTAAAAATAAACATATGTGTTTTGGAATATAATGTTCAACTTCGGCAGCTTTACCTATGTGCTAAAATATACAATGACGATAGTGACAAGTCCATAGCAACCAGTGTTGAATTGGTTATATCCCAGCGTCCTTTGCTGAATGGTCTCAATGTTTTATAGTTTTATTTCATATGAATACTAGTTTACTAGAGGAGTAACTTAGTATTTGAAGTAATGCAGTAATGCATGAAGTGTGCATTTAGTTTCCATGCTTATTGTGTTTCCACAACAATGTTAGTGAGTAAATCTACTGAAATGGCCAACACACCATAACAGAGGAGTGTGATGTGTAAGATGAGAATGCAGAGGTTAACTCCTGTATATCATGGCTGTAAAAATCAAATGGTATCTGTATTTCTTTGCTAAGTGCAAACTTGCACGCGAGGGGAGGGTCATGCCTTTTTTTCAAATTGTTTTGGAGGGTCATAGGAAAATTATTACTGACGAGGGGAGGGTCACATATTTTTATGTTAGAGGCCACAAAACTCCTCGGGTCCTTAATTAAATAACGAACAGTCCCTAGGCGAGCAAAGTCTTGGTTCCAGATGAACAAGATTGATGTTATGGAGTGTCCAGCCCAATCCCCAGACCTCAATCCCATAGAAAACTTCTGGGGTGACATCAAAAATGCTGTTTCTGAGGCAAAACCCAGTAATGCAGAGGAATTGTGGAATGTAGTTCAATCGTCCTGAGCTGGAATACCTGTTCACAGGTGCCAGAAGTTGGTCGACTCCATGCAACACAGATCTGAAGCAGTTCTCAGAAATAATGGTTATGCAACCAAATATTAGTGCAGTGATTCAAAGTCAAGCAAACCCTTGAGACATTTTTTCAGTTTATACAGTAAATGTTTGAGTTTGTAAAGAAAAATGCAAATACTGCTATTTTTTTGAACAGCCTAATATTCCTTTTTCTTCACTTTCTGTAAAGGTATAACACAAACTTGATCAATTTTGGTCATGTTTTGATTTGGAATTGAATGTGCAGTGTTCCCAATGCATTGATATTATGGAATTAAAAGCTATTCTAAGGATTTTGAGCATTATTCACTTTTTTAAACATACTGCTATTATTCTGAACACAACTGTATATATATATATATATATATATATATATATATATATATATATATATATATATATATATAAAGTCAAAACATGAATCATCATACACACAGGGATAACTGTTCAACTTATACATTTTAAACACAGACCAGACACCTAATTGCTTCTGTATAACTTCAAGAAGAACTCCCCTTCAAGTTTTAAACAGCATACCCCTCTCCTCTTAACATTAATAATCATTTTTAGCCTGTCAGGATACCTTAAAAACCCGAAATAAAGCATTACCAGGGAGTGAGGACACCAGCACCCAGAATCACACATACAGCCACAATACACACCTGTTAACTAGCCACTAGCGCCATTGTTTACAAAACTCGTTTCCCGCAGTTATAAACGCGGCTCTTTAACTCTGTTTCACATATCAAAAATTCCATAACCAACTCATCACAGCTTCAATACACCATGTACACTTCAGGAGGAAACCGTTTGTTTGTCATTTTTTTTCACCGAGTACCAACCTGGAAAACAGAATCACGGAGTCAGTGAGTGAAAGAGCGAACCACCATCTTCGTCTCCAAATCTCGGGGTGTTTCTCAATCTCAAGAATGCAAAGAACGGACTTGTGTTCTTGGGGAGAACGTTCTTGCTGGTTGTTCTTGGAAGAATGAACCCGCAAGTTCACGAGCACAGAAAACGCTGTTAACAGTTTGAGACGATGCGTTCTTCCTGTTATTGCGCAACAGAGTCTACCAGCAGTGCTCCAAAATAACAGCTAGAAATAAAAACCACAATATAACCACTTTGTATTAAAACAATCTCCGGATAAGAAAACCTCATAATGCTACAACTATTGCAATAATATTGAAAAATAAAACTTATTGAGCTTTAATTTTATTGTTTATGGTTTAGCTTAAACACCCCTTACTTATTTTAAAGAGTGTTTTAGTTTTAGTCAGTTTAAATTAAAAAAAGAAGTAGGCCTATGCACTGGTGTGTCCTAGGTGTCCCTATTAGTGTTATGTGGAATTATCATTTCTATATTATTGTAGTGCACTGTATATGCCCAGGGACAACAGATGGAAATTAGCAATTCAAATTATAAAGGTTGGTGTCTCCCCTTTAGTCTACATAACATGCCAGCATGTTACCACTTTATGTACAACTGTTCATTTATCATACAGACTGAAACTCAGAAAACAAATACATCAAAAAAATATGAACTAAATACTAAATCTAATGTATAGCCTATGTCATAATTTAAACAAGTCTCCCGATGAGAAACGGGTATCTCTCTCTCCCTCAACTCTGCCTGCTGCGCTGTGGCTGTGTGTGTGTGCTTGTGGAGTTTAACTCCGAAAAGGCAGTTAACCACAGGTTCCGGTTAATCTTATGATGGACATGTGTTGATATGATATTTAAACAAACGATCCGTCAATGGCGAAATCTTATTTACGAGACCGGTCCGAGAGACCTCCGGCTTACAGCGGGGTCGCCGAGCGTGACTGTCCGAGTGATGAGCTAACGGCCCCGGCAGGCACAAGCTGACTTCGTAACTTTATGGAGCTTCTCAACTCCGAAAACTTTGGAGCAAATTGTCAATTCGGCAAAGATTTCCACAAGACTGCCTATATTCTAAATCTAAACAGTTCATTTCTCGCCTAAAACATTCTCAGAAGTGAATTTAGTGATGAATAAGATGGCGAAAATTGTTAAAATTGTCCCATTTTTGGTCCGTCTATGTACCAGAAACCTGACCCTCAATGAATGCCAAAATGAATGTTGGGATACGGGTGCTGCCAAGTTCATACAAGTTACCAACCAATGCATCCTCGGTAAAATGGGCGTGTCAAGAACATTTCCGGGAATCTTAACTGTTCTTGGTGAAATCCGAACTCGTGTATTGGGACAGTACTTTGGCAACACGAGATGACGTTTCACAGGGACACAAGAACACAAGTCAATAGAAGAACACAGATTGAGAAACGCTCTCTGTCTGAGAGAAGAGGGAGGTGTCCGTCACCTGGGCAACGTGGTGCAACGACACCCGCACTTCGGTTCCGCTTTCTTTGCTTCCCCCCCTACATTAATATTGTTTTACACAATAAAAATTGAAATTCTACTAAACGCTATTTTATTGTTATCACATAAGGGTGTATCACACAGGCATTATTTTTGTGTGTGTTGTGCGTCCTTCCAGGAACTAAAAACTCCCAAAACAGGGTCAGGTACAGACATGTGGGAAGTGACCGCTGCAACCTGGCAATTTTATGAAGATATGCATAAGGTGTTGGGTGCCAGGCCCTCACTCGACCCTCCTGTGGTGGGGGCATCCTTTTATGAGGATCCCACGCCAATCCTCATGGTATGTAATGCAGTACATTTTGTGGTCTGGAATTTCAGAATAGCAGAATGTTAACATGTTCTTATTGTAATGCTCTCTCTCATATATATATATAGAAACTTCATTTCCACATGACATGGTCCCATCCTGGATTTCCTCACTCAGGAGTCCAAGAAAGAGCAGAGGCGCCACGAGGAGCGCGAGGCCAAGACAGAGAGGTTCTTGTGCCTCTTTGAAAAGATGATAAGCTGTATTTTTTTTTCTTGTTTTGTGGTTCTTTGTTGAGTTTTATACATTTGAGTGCCTTTTTATATACTTAACAGTACACAGAATAACGTCCTGTTTTTATTCTTATGTTAAGTGAGTGTTGTACTTTGAGAGCAAAGATTAACCGGAGTCAAATTCCTTGTTTGTTTGCGCACAGCTGGCCAATAATGCTGATTCTGATTTAAGTTATGGTTCTATTAGTTGATAATGGTTCTCTAATATACTTTTTTTTTAAAAGTAGCATTTAAAAAAAGTAAAATGGCAACAGAAGTTCATCAGAAACTAGTTTTCTATAACAGGCAGAAACTGTCCTTTAGTGCTACAATCTTAAATCAAATACATTTTGTTTTTGCCCATTATGTTTACTTTATTGGGCAATTAAGACAGATTTTTGTTAACAAAGAGTGTTTGTGAACATCAATGACATTCAAAACAGTGATAACTGAAACAGATATACAACACACCATGCAGTGTGTATACAAATTTTTATTGCAGACCTAAGTAGTACACGGATAAGTTCATATCCACCACCACCAAAATGAACATAAAAGAACTATAAAATATATACATGCATATGGCACTGTTCAAAAGAGGGCTGAAGAAATGTGTTCGATCAAACAGTTCAGGGCTTAAAGTATTCCGGCCCCGTGCCGGATCTCCGGCGTGCGGCCGTGAGAAAAAAATTCGTGCCGTTTTCTCAAAATTAGTTTTTTGTCATTTTCCAGTATAAACATCTCAGCCTATGTAGCACCTATGTACACCAAACTTTCCAGTTATACACTTAGCAGTATTCTGAAGATATCTTCAGAGGGATTTGTTAATACATCATTCCTGGCCTGATTTATGTGTCATTTTAATCCAAAAATATGGCGAAAATCGATTTTTTAAGGCTATGGAAAGTATATTTTGATTTCCTAGGTAATGAAAGCAGATATCCTGAAATCCCTCTGAAATTTTGTTTTCATCTTGTATGTAAACAAAATGAAAAAATAATTTTGCACCAGGCTTTATCATATGTTCAGAACTATCTACTGAAAATACATGCAAAATTGCGCATATTTAATGAGATAATGCATAATTAAACATACAAATTTCAAAAACCTTTACATTTTTTTTCATATACTCAACTGAGGAAGTTTCATGGAGATATCTATTATTTTAAAATTTGACCCTATTCACCTGTAGTGTCTCACCTTAAACTGCACTGTTACTTGTATTTTTGTACATTATTCAAATCATAGCCTATTTTCTTTTCATGACCGTTTTAATTGCTCTTTATTGTTGCTTGCCCTAAAACCTCCATGTTGTCAGTCACTCACCAGGGCATAGAAACTACTGTTGGCGCTGCCTGTCTCAGAGAAAGTGCAACGTTAACAGCACCACGGCCACTTTCGGCTCGACATTATATTATATTGCAGCAAACAGTGTCTGTGTGAAGTTTTGAAAAGTATAACCACACTTGCAATCGCTTAATTGGCGTGAGTCACTTTGACTTGAACAAAAACGCAGACATGATGTAGTTTGCTTGAGTTTGCTCCGTCTGTACTGCAACTGAGCTCCGCTCTCTGTCAACATGCAGAGAAGACATATAACCTTGCAATTACGCGCTCTCAGGAAAGGAAATGTGGCACAGTTTAATTTAACGGAAATCTGTCCTCGGTAGTACCGACGTGATTTGGTCAGTACCCAAAAAAGTACAGAGTTCGGTATCCAACCTTAACAGGGATGTCACAGTCCTTCAAACTTAGGAGTGAAGACTGGGGAGTCTGCTGGGAGACTGAGTTAGGTGGCTGTTCCTTGTGACTACAGAACGGCTGCCATGTATGAGAGGGCTAGCATTGTATGCAATTTCCTAATAAGTCCAGTTAATTTGCAAACATGAACAAGTTCATATTTAGAGTTCCACGGATCTAAACAGTAAAAACATTTTTTAAAACTTCATTTAAGATACGTCATTTTAAAACCTTAAATTCTAATTATTGGATTTTAGACTTTTTAGGGGGGGTTACATCGCATAATACTTTTAGAGAATTCATTAATTTCCTCTCCTTCCAGACTGGATCTCCACGCAACACGTCTTAAAATACGTGGATTCTCATGTGTTTCCTTAAATGTCCAATCTCTATGAAAGTTTTCTTGCAGATAGAGCAGCCAAATGGTTTCTCTCCTGTGTGGATTTTCATGTGTCTCTGTAAATGTGCACTCTCATTAAACGCTTTCTTACAGACTGAGCAGCTAAATGGTTTCTCTCCTGTGTGGATTTTCATGTGTCTCTTCAGCTGTCCACTCTCTATAAAAGCTTTCTTACAGACTGAGCAGCTAAATGGTTTCTCGCCTGTGTGGATTCTCATGTGGTTCTTTAAATGTGAACTCTCTATGAAGGTTTTCTTGCAGACAGAGCAGCCAAATGGTTTTTCTCCTGTGTGGATTTTCATGTGTCTCTGTAAATGTGCACTCTCATTAAACGCTTTCTTACACACTGAGCAGCTAAATGGTTTCTCTCCTGTGTGGATTCTCATGTGTTTCTTCAGCTGTCCACTATCTATAAAAGCTTTCTTACAGATGGAGCAGCTGAATGGTTTCTCTCCTGTGTGGATTCTCATGTGTTTCTTTAAATGCCAACTCTCTATGAATGTTTTCTTGCAGACAGAGCAGGCAAATGATTTCTCTCCTGTGTGGGTTTTCGTGTGTCTCTGTAGATCTGCACTCCCATTAAACGCTTTCTTACAGATCGAGCAGCTAAATGGTTTCTCTCCTGTGTGGATTCGCATGTGTTTCTGTACATTTCCACTCACTGTAAAAGCTTTCCTACAGACTGAGCAGCTAAATGGTTTCTCTCCTGTGTGGATTCTCATGTGGCTCTTTAAACTTCCCCTGTCTCTAAAATCGTTCTTACAGACTGAGCAGATAAATGGCCTCTCTCCTGTGTGGATTCTCATGTGTGCCTTTAAATTTCCACTCTCTGTAAAAGTTTTCTTACAAACTGAGCAGCCAAATGGTTTCTCTCCTGTATGACATCTCATGTGTCTATTTAAACTTTCCTTCACTGTAAAAGTTTTCTTACAGACTGAGCAGCTAAATGGTTTCTCTCCTGTGTGGCTACTCATGTGTGTCTTTAAACTTCCATTCCGTGTAAAAGTTTTCTGACAGACAGAGCAGCTAAATGGTTTCTCTCTTGTATGAGCTATCATGTGTCTCTTCAGACTAAATCTCAAATCACTGATAGGGACTTCATTATTTTTCATAGAGTTTAAACCTGACTGAGGTTCTCTGGTCTCCTTCCAATCAACACTGGCATCAGTCTCAGGTTTAGAAGAGTCTCCAGTCTGGTCATCAGTAGCTGGTTGTAAATTTGTATCTGGATCTGATTTCATGGCTGGTTCTGGTCCTCCACAGTCCTCTCCACCAGTTTCTGTTTTTATCTCTTCCGTTTGTCTTTGATGAAGCTGTGAGAACTGAGGTTTCTCTTCATCATCTTCACTCTTCACAGGGACCAGAGTGAATGTGAACTTGGTGATATCAGCCTTCTCCAGCCCTTGAAGCTGCTCTTCATCCTGACTGATCCGGAGTTCCTCCTGTTCCTCTTTAATGTGTGGGGGCTTTGTGTCCTCCTGGTCCAGACTGGAGCTCCACTCCTGCTGATGTTCTTCACCAACAATCACTTTCTGGACATCTGAAGGTAAAGTTGAAACACAAACTGACAGCTATTAATGTGAATCTTAACAATACTTTGATGAGTAGCTCTATTCACTTTCATAATAGGGCTGTCAGGATTTTAAATTCAATCTTTGATTTAAAGATTTTTTTTCTAGCAATGACACTCACAATAACAAGGGGGCAATGCAATATGAATTACAGAGGGTCAGCTGAATGCACCATGAAGTCCAGTCAGAGCCAACCAGCTTTAACAATTGTTTTACATAACTCACAGGATGACAAAATGCTGTCACACTGGTAGCTCAAAAGAAGAATGAGGATTGTCCAGTTCTGATGTTTCTAGGGATGCAACAATTATAGACTCTGTTGGTATGATTATGGTCTGCAAAATAATCATGGTTTCATGATTGTTACGCATTAATCATTTCACTGCTAATGTATGAAATCACATGAACACTGTAGATTATAATTTGTTATATATTGCTGCCTTTTGAAAGAGAAATAACAGTAACAGTCTTGAATGTTTTGAAAATGATTATATGATCAACCTTCATTTGAAAAGATTAGAGACTAGAGGTAAATCAGTCACACCACAACCAAAGGCCAAGTTGGCAACAACAGTATTGTCCTTATAGGAACACGTCGACTTATTGGGAATTTAGTTTATTCACCGTAACCCCCAGAGTTAGACAAGTCGATACATACCCTTCTCATCTCCGTGCGTGTTGTAAGGCTGTCTGACGGTTCCAGTGGCATCAGGCCAGCACATAACATGCAGGTGAATGGTTCCAGTAATCTTACTGCTCCGAATAAGTGACAAAATAACGGCAACATGTTCCGTTTACGGTTAGAAGATGGCTATGTCTCATGTTACGTTGTTTTTTGTACACGCTGTGACTCTACAAATCACAACATGTAAATAGGAACATGGTGGCGTTATTTTGTCACTTTTGTCACAATTCGGAGCAATAGGGTTACTGGAACCATTCACCTGCATGATCTGTGCTAGGCTAAGCTACCGGTGGAGCTGTCAGACAGCGTTACACCACGCACGGAGATGAGAAGGGTATGTATGGACTTATCTAACTCTGGGGGTTATGTTGAATAAGCTAAAGTCCCAATAAGTCGGCGTGTTCCTTTAAGAAGAAGTTGGACCTTTTTATGGCTAGAAGCGGCCCTGCTAGCTGGTGCGTGTTAAACTTGGAGGAGCTGCTAGACAAGATGCACCACTCATGGGGAGAATAGCAGCATGTTGCCAATGCTGGATAAGCATTTATTTACAAATACTGAGTCACTTGTCAGACAATCGGGCGAAAACGCAGGTCTTTCCATTTATTGTGAATGCCTGCGACACAAATTTGTGAATGATTCCTTTTTGGAGAAAAGCAACCCAACGTCACCCTATGGTGGACAATTAGGTTACCGCTGATCATTCATGTCAGTCTGCTTTTCACTTACCAGGAAACATCTTTGCCTTTACCGCTGCCACAAAAAGTTTTAAACACTATGAAGGTAAAAAAACCAAAAAAACAAGCCCTGAACTGGCCAGGAGTTTGTGGTGATTGTTTCCTGCCATCCTTAAGAGCAAACTGCAGTTCCATTTTGCTTTGTGTGCCGATTGGCGATTGTTAATCAACGATTGAAGGAATGGTCGGTAAATGGTTTTTATGTGCATATATTAAAGTGATTTTAACTGACTTAGTATCAGAACTATAATATCTACAGCCTGCAATCCTCAATTCAGTTTAAATTATTTTGCATTAACTTTTGAATGAAAGCGCAATCACTTGCATTTCATATTGCCATGGTTTTTTGGTCTCTTCAATTGGCAATTCAATGTGCCAGCGCTTCCACTTCACTCAAATCCAGTCATCAACGCCAGTCAAGGCCACTTCTGTTCTCAGTGTCCGGTAAGTTTACCGTTATACCTTAGATAACGTCCATACTGTCTGTTCAGCATAGACTTTAGACCTTATCAGTAAATTATTGCAGTGAGACCGTTGTTGGTAGTTTGTGTTTATTTACATGATATGGGATTACAATTTCACTTGGTCTTTGACAGGCTATAGAACGAGAGAATATAACGTTACAGTTGGTAAAGGCTTCCCATTGACGCTTCCTTGACTGGTGTTAGGTTGATCAGGGGTTGAAATGCTTGTGTGTTTACCTCAGACATTTTTCTGCCTTAGCTGTTGTCACTAGCGTTGTAAATTAGTGAGCAACTAGCAGTAAACATGGCTAACTTTAGCAAAGTTACTTTGCTTTTGTTACCCTCGATTGTTAGCAAGCTACTAACCCAGGGTAATGCTAAATGTAATGCCTCATGTAGATAAACACAAAATTCTAGGCTGAACAGACAGTATGGACCTTATCGAAAGGTATAACGTTAAACTTACCGAACAAGGAGAACAGAAGTGGCCTTGACTGGATTTGAGTGAAGTGGAAGCCCGGGACTGTCAGTCAGTAAACTAGGAAGTGATGTCCTAACTTAAGCCCCGCCTTGATGAGACGTCTGACATTGCCAACTGAATAAAACTGGGGGGCGCTGTTTCGCTGGCACATTTAATTGCCAATTGAATATAGAGACCAAAAAACCATGGCAATATGAAATGCAATTGATTGTGCTTGCATTCAAATTTTTACGCAAAATAATTGTAACTGAATTGAGGATTGCATTGAAACTTTGCATATTGAATTGTCAATTGTAAAATACATATTCAAATTGAATGACAAAATTGCCGCCTAGTCCAGGAGGAGGTAAGAGCAGTTGTCCAGGAGGAGAGAACCTGCAGGACAGTGGGAATGAGGCAACAGGGTGCCTGGATACGATGGGAGAACACGATCGAGAGGAAGGTGACATGGGCAGAGCTGTGGAAGGCAGAGCCACAGCAGATTTCTCATCTCAAAGGCATTGGGAGAAGGAAGGTACAGGTGGAGACATAACCAGGAGCTGAAGGCCATCGCTGAAGCCATTGCTGCAGGAGTCGAGTGGGCCAAGCGCTCCCATCCCTCCAAGCAAGCCATCGCCATGAAAAGTTTTTTTTTTGAAAAGGTGTACCTGCATTATTATGCCATTATCGTTATATTAGATGAAAATGGTCTCAGAACAACAATATTTGTTATCGTGACAGGCCTAATATCAGCTGTATCAGCTCTGTTTAAGACTACAAAGACGTGCATGGAGGCTCAAATTCAACCACGTTGTTTATCGGAATAAAGCAATAAGCAGAAGGAAACTCCGCTAGCTGCTAGGCTAATGTAAAGTGCAATGGTACTGCGGCGTTAATGTTTCCACCTTAGCTAAGAATAGAGAAATGTCTATGCCTTACTTACCGTGTATTATATTTAACGTTACCTGTAGAAATAATTCATAATAATGGGAGACAAACTAGAAATCCCCTATATATTTAACAGACTGTCCATTCTCTTGTCCAAAGCTGAAGTGAAGAGCAACTTGAGTTTTTTTCTCCATAATCTCTTGAATATAGGATAGAAGACAGCCAATGATAACTAAACAACAGTTATTGTATTTCATTGATTATTATGGGTCGGCTGTGGCTCAGTTTATGTTGGCTTTAGTCCCTCCCAAATTGATAATTTTGTAGATGCTGCTACGGCCTGCCTACGCACTACTTTAGACTCGGTTGCTCCTATCAAAAAGAAGATGAAGAAGAAGAAGAAGGAAACTAGCACCTTGGTATAACTCCCAAACTCGTAAATTAAAACAAATCTCATGAAAACTTGAAAGTAAATGGCGTTCCTCCAAACTGGAAGAATCTCGTGTAGATTGGCAAGATAGTCTGAAAAATTATAGGAGGACCCTCAGAAATGCCAGATCAGACTATTACTCAAAACTAATAGAAGAAAATAAGAACAACCCAAGGTTTCTTTTCAGCACTGTAGCCAGGCTGACAGAGAGTCACAGCTCTGTTGAGCCATCTATTCCTATAGCTCTGAGTAGTGATGACTTTATGACCTTCTTTAATGATAAAATTATAACAATTAGAAATAAAATTCATCACCTTTTGCCCACAGCTTCTAACAGCTCACCATTGGGCACAGGAGGGCTGGAGAGACCGATAAGACCTGACACATACCTAGACAGCTTTTATCCTATATACCTCCAACAATTAATGTTAAGGGTCTCTTCAGCTAAGCCAACTATCTGTCTCTTAGACCCCATTCCAACGAGGCTACTTAAAGAAGCACTATCCGTGGTTAACACCACATTACTAGATACGATCAACATGTCTTTATTAACAGGTCATGTACCACAGTCATTTAAAGTAGCTGTGATAAAACCTATTCTGAAAAAACCCACCCTCGACCCTGAGGTCTTAGCCAACTATAGACCTGTATCTAACCTCCCCTTTCTCTCCAAGATCCTTGAGAAGGTAGTCACTAATCAATTGTGTGACTTTCTACATAGAAATACTCTATTTGAAGACTTTCAGTCAGGATTTAGAATGCATAATAGCACAGAGACGGCACTGGTGAAAATTACTAACGACCTAACTGCTGCTGACAAAGGACTTGTCTCCATACTTGTCTTATTAGATCTTAGTGCTGCATTCGACACTATTGACCATACCATCCTCTTACAGAGACTGGAACATTTAGTTGGCATTAAAGGAATCGCACTAAGCTGGTTTAAGTCCTATTTCTCTGAGTGATCCCAATTTGTTAATATTAACGATAAACCCTCCAAGTACGCTAAAGTTAGCCATGGAGTTCCTCAAGGCTCGGTGCTTGGACCAATTCTATTCTCCTTATATATATGCTTCCTTTAGGCAATATTATTAGGAAACACTCAATTAACTTTTACTGTTACGCAGCCGACACCCAATTATATCTGTCAATTAAGCCAGACGAAAGCGGTCAGCTAAACTTCAAGCATGCATTAAAGATATAAAATCCTGGATGACCTACAATTTTCTGATGTTAAACTCAAACAAAACTGAAGTTATAGTGCTGGGACCCAGGCACCTCCGGACCTCATTATCTAAAGATATAGCTACCTTAGATGGTATGGCCCTGGCCTCCAGCACTACTGTCAGAAATCTAGGAGTTATTTTTGATCAGGATATATCCTTTAACGCCCATCCCAAACAATCCGCAAGAACAACCTTTTTCCATCTTTGTAACATTGCCAAGATTAGGAACATCCTATCTCAAAACGATGCTAAAAAACTAGTACATGCATTCGTTACTTCCAGGCTAGACTACTGTAACTCCTTACTATCAGGTTGCTCAAATAAGTCCCTTAAGACTCTCCAGCTGATCCAGAATGCTGCAGCACGTGTTCTGACAAGAACTGAGAAAAGAGACCATATTTCTCCTGTACTAGCTTCTCTGCATTGGCTTCCTGTGAAATCCAGGATTGAATTTAAAATCCTTCTCCTGACCTACAAAGCTCTAAATCAGGGGTCACCAACTGGCGGACTCCGGTTCAAAACCGGACCGCAGGAGGCTTCCATCCGGACCGCGAAGCCTTTTGACGCAACTGGGAAATATATGTAAATGATATGGGTATTTATTTTGTCAAAAAAAAGGAATTTTCAACAGGCAGAACGAGGCCAGCTCCGTAGAGCTGTATGGGTCCTGTGACAGCCTGCGACTGTTTGTTGCCGTTGCTAGGTTGCAAAAACACGCGGGAGAGACGCGAGCTGACCGAAGGTACATAGGTACGCAAAACGATAGAACATGGCATTACCAAAATAAAGAAAGGTTGACAGTGAAAACCCAGTCTTCAGAGATGAGCGGACAAAAAATATGCGTTTAATCTTCCTGCTATGAGTTCTACGAGGCTGGTGTGCCTCATTTGCACGGAGTCTGTTGTGATTGTCAAAAGTGGAATTGTTAAACGCCACTGTGAAACTAGACACAGACACTTGGAGAAAACTTAGCCACAGCAGTCTGAGGTAGGGCTGGGCGATATGGAGAAAATCAAACATCATGATATTTTTGACCAAATACCTCGATATCGATACCGCAACGATATTGTAGTGTTGACTATTGGTGCTTTCACAAAATATTTACACAATGAGATTTTTGATAAATAATCGTCAGTAACGTGGATATAATGACTAAGTGGGTAAAGGCAAATAACAGAACAGCTAGAACAGTCTGCTAAGTTCAGAAAATGACATCACTTTACTGTAATTCAGCCTTTAAAACCAGCCAAAAGACAACACTTATGTCATATTGCAATATTACAATATCCAAAATCTAAGATGATATCTAGTCTCACATCACGATATTGATATAATATTGATATATTGCCCAGCTCTAATCTGAGGTCAGGACACTGAAAAGCAATGTGCCCAAAGCTCAATAACAGCGATCTATAGGAGTCCTGTCTCACTCTCCCACAGTGCAACAGGGGGCATGTGGGTTTGTTTTTCCATTCATCTTATGCTTGTTAAATATAGGTACTGTGTTTTTGCTTTTTTTTTTTTTTTTTTTAGCTAGGAAGCTTGTACTTCTATCTTTAACCCTTATGTTGTCTTCCCATCAACCATGAACCTTCCGGGTCTAAATTGAAAATGATCTATTTTTGTCGCTCTTTTTCAATGCTTTTGACGCTTTCTAAAAACGTTGTCACTTTTTTTTAACACTTTTAATTCATGGTCAATTAACCTAGTTAATATGACATTTTACCTAATTTTTGAGTTTAAAAAAAAAGCAGAAATTATGAATTATTTTGCATAATAGTTAAGATCAGAGGATGTTGAGTGAATCACAGACTGGTATCTGTCAAAGTTTAGTCAGGAGACTGTTTTGAAACCATTGAAACTTTTTTTTTCCTTTTTTTTTTTTTAAAATGATATAAAATTGAATAAATCCATGTTATTTTTTGGGCAATTTAGTTGAAAAAAAACCAAACATATTTTCTGTTGTGTTGTCACAACACAAGGGTTAAGTGATTATTAAGCTCAGATCAGCCTAAAAGAGCACGTTATTTCGTTTTCCTTTTGAGGAGGAGTTATTTTTTATGGACTGAAAGGAATATTTAGATCTAAAGGATTTATGGCACTTTTTATTTCATCATATGCAGTGCATGTGTACCTCTTTGAGTTTAAAAATGTTGACTAAACTGATTCCTTTAGTATTATTAGTAGTATTATTAGTATATAGTATATATTTGTAGGTGTTGAATTCTTCGGACCTCTGCAAGGGCAGACTTACTGGACCTCTTGCAATTTAAGTTGAATACCCCTGCTCTAAATGGTCAAGCACCATCATATCTAGAAGAGCTCTTAGTACGTTATTGTCCCATTACAGCACTGCGCTCCCAGAACTCAGAGCTATTAGTGGTTCCTAGAGTCTCTAAAAGTAGAATGGGAGCCAGAGCCTTCAGCTACCAGGCTCCTCTGCTGTGGAACCAGCTCCCAATCTGGGTTCGGGGGGCAGACACCGTCACCACATTTAAGAATAAACTGAAAACCCTCCTCTTTGATAAAGCTTATAGTTAGGGAGTGAGGAGTTGCAGCGTACGCCTAGACCGGCGGGGCAGGGTGTACAGCTGCAGACACAGCACCCCTGCTTCTATCTGCTTCTCCTCATAGTCATCAGATCTACCTATCATATAATCAATAAAATAGTGAGAGTAGAGGGAGGCAGGCCATACAGGCCGATCCGGCAGGGAAGAGTTCTAGCCCGATCAGGCTCCTCTCTTCAGCCTGCCTCTCTTAGTTATGTTATTATAATTCTAGACTGCTGGGGAAGTTCCTTCCTTCCTATGACACAATGAGCTGCTCTCTCAACTCTCTCTACATTTAGTTCCTTTGTGTGCATCCTTCTCCCAGAAATGCTTGTTACTAACCTAGCTCTGGGGAGTTTACTCCCCAGAGTCCTTATGTTTCTTCTTCACCCAGAATATTGCCTTGGATTAGGGTGGCACCAAGACGTGGGTCTTGGGTGCAGCTGTTGCTATGGACCTGCTACACCCTGCTACGCTCTGCGATTCCCTGCAGTGTCCGGCTGCGTCCTGCCGCATGCACCCATGCTCTGTTGTGCCACATTACGCCCTGCTGTGCCCTACTATGATATGAACTACCATTGTAGTCACTGTTACATTGTCTTTGTGACTATTATTGCCACTGTTCATCACACCCCCAACCGGCACCGTCAGACACCGCCTACCAAGAGTCTGGGTCTGCCGAGGTTTCTTCCTGAAAGGGAGTTTTTCCTCGCCACTGTCGCAATAGCTACTGCTAATGCTTGCTCTTGAGGGAATTACTGTAATTGTTGGGGCTGTCAGCATTAACGCGATGAGATTAAAGACAGAGCATAACGCATTATAATTGCTTTCATCACGTTAATCGCGTGCACCAAAGATTCTTTATTTTACACAGTGGTGCTGTTACAAAATGATCTTTGCAACGAAAAATCGCTATGCTCTAGAATCTTTGGTTGCTACTATTTTGACCCTTTGAGGCACCTTTACTTGTTGTCAAGCTGACACAGACACAATCTACCTCCTGCTGCAGCAATGGAGACGCACAACACAGTTCTAAAAATGGTGTGTTTTACTTTAAAACACTTCCAGGTTCCGTCGACAAGTCAAAAGCAATATGCGACTTGTGTGAAATGGAACTAAAATATCACCGAAGCACTTCAAGTTTAAGCCACCATCTACGAGCTAAGCATGCAGCTAGTACAGCTAATCAGGTTGATCCTAGCGGACTCAGGCAAAGCACTATTTTGGAGAGTGCAAGTCACCACAGACCTGTGGATGAAACCAAATCAAAAAAATTAACTGAAGCGCTGGCGAAATGGGTGGCAACTAACTGCAGACCAGTAAACATTGTACAAGACTCGGGTCTTGTAGACTTACTACGGTTGGCATGTTCGGACCAGTCACATACATTGCCTTCGCGGGGGACAATAGTTGCATGCATACATAAACAGTGGCACTCATAAGTTTATGAACCCATGCTAAAGTTGACTAAAAAGTGGAATAAAAAAAAATCACTTTGGAAATTGAAAAAATTAGGAAA
>NC_050196.1:4511296-4628796 GCF_008315115.2 Sander lucioperca | reverse complement strand
TTGTTTGTGCGTAATATGCGCAATTTTTATCCTATCAAAATTCTTTTTATTAACTTTTTGTCAAGCCCATCTGGAGATGATAACTGCCAAATTTTGTCCCAATCGGTCGCACGGTCTAGGAGGAGTTTGAAAAAGTAGGTTTTTGATAAATTGCGATTTTTCACGCATAAAAGTCTAGGCGGAAATGGACGTGGCCTATATCACGTGATTCAGTTGGATCCAGGGAACGTGTGGATGCATGGTTTTTAAATGTACGGTGTACAGTGTGGGAGTTATAGGGCCAAACGCGGTTTTTTCTGCTATAGCGCCACCTAGTGGTGGAAGTGGGTCAATTGTTGCGCCTGAGGTCCTTGCGGAGTTTTGGACCAGTCCTGAAAATGGCAACCCCCCACCATGTACGGTTTAGGCTGTAGTCAGAGTTTTAAGCGGAGAAGAATAATGAATAATCAGTAGAAAAACAATAGGGTTCCACAGCCCTGCTGTGCGAACTGTGTAGCTCTTGCTACTGCCAGTTCTTCCAGACTCAGGCTTGGACCCCTAATTAAGGTCAGATCTTGTGCCTGACTGATGGTGCATTGATATTGATAAGTCTTGCAATTTACACATTTACAGCATCGGCTATTTTTTGCCAGCTTTCCTTCCTGGATTAGCTGCTGTATTGCTTTCTGCCTGTAAAACCGTGTCTGTGTTCTTCATATTAGGATCATCGTTTGCTCTTCTCATGTAAAATATGCGGCTCTGGTAGACTTATCCATGTTTTCGATTGGTTATATGGTGCAAACACCGCCTCTTATGTGGACGTGTATGTCGCCAGACTGGGAAACCCTGGGTTGATTGAACCAGTTGTTAACCACTGTTCATTCGGGTAACGGCAATAAAATCCAGGACATGTTGATCTTGATTCGTAGTACAGGCCTCAGGAGTTTGTGCAACAGCTTCTGTTTTTTGCGGTCGGGTCTGATCTATAAACGATGTGACAGAAAACAGTAGGCCTTATTGTCAACTATAAAGTTTACTAGTGCAACATTGAAGGCAGTAGTAGACTGGTAAATTGCTGATTAAATATATAACTATTGACCTTGACAAAAAAAAATTGTTAATGTGTGTTTTGAGCTCTGTCGCTGGCTCGATCATCACTCAATTTTTCCCACACTGGATGCTTAGATACAGTACTCCTCTTTCCATTAGAGCTGTCAACCTTCCTCTATAATACCATTCGAATTCCATTAGATTTTTTTTAAATATTTGAATAATATTGCTGCAATGCTCATTTGCAGCCCGTAAAATAATATGTGCTACACTACTCTTATGCATTGTCGATGGCATTATGTGGTTGTTGTTACACGTTCCGTCCACTAGAGGGGCATCCAACATTAGCCTGGCCTTGAGGGGACCTGCACGCAACTTAGTTTACATTCATTTTCCACCACGAGCATACAGCGACAAACACAAATCAACAGAGAACTCTGTAATGAATCATTATCAACAAGTGTAGTGAAGTGGCTCTGTTGTAAAGGCTAACAGTGCTCAGTTAGCACAATGACATCATGTTAGAAAGCACGGCCGAAACGTTTTGACATAAACTAGCTAGGTAAGTAACAAACGATGCTAACGGCATTAATAACTAAGCCAAAACAGTGCTGTCACTACTATTTTAGTGATTTATAAGCAACCTGTTTCTTACAGTATGTTACGTTACTGAGAATACAGCTATTTAAAAAGGTAATATATGAAGTAGAAGCTAACTCTGACAGCTGTAGGGCATCTAACATTACCTTTAGCTATCTTCATGAAGCTCCCAGCTACGCTAACGTTATTATACCTAGCGACGCAGTTAGAAAACAACAACAAGCTAACTAATGTTAACATAAGCACTTTGGCTCAGTGGAAGTCGATTTTAAAGTCATGTTTAAACTATTTCACTAGTGCCTGTCACTCCCCCGTGCCCGTGTACTAACGTTACTCGGTGCGTAGCTAACGTTAGCTCCGTAATGTTGTACTAACATTATCTTAGACCTCACAATGCCTTGCGTTTCTCACTCCCGCTAAGTTATTGTTCATAAGACGTGACATGAGTGACACATGCGGGTAGGCCAAGGCGAGAAGAGGGAGATTAGTTAACGTTAGCCAACATATTTATAAAAAAAAGTCACATTTGAATAGTAATTTCAGCATTCAAATAGTATTGTTTTTTTTACTATTAGAATTTCAGCATTCATTTCAACAGCCCTACTTTCCATCCATGTTTAATCAGATTAGATATGATAGCCATTTCAGTGCTGACAAAAAAAAGACAGAGGAGGGAGGCAGAGCCTGTATGAGGCTGTAATACAGTACATTGACATTGATTTGACGTAGGGTTGCACGATATTGACAAAATGTGATATTGCGACATCGATTATGAATATTGCGACATCGATATTAATTTCGATATTTTTAAAAACTACAAAAGTTACGGGAAAACGCATCAAAATAGATTCTTAACAAATTAAACAAGTTTTCTTACAACACAAGGTTTATTTTAACTGACAGTCATATTGGACTGGTACAACATGTCGACCATGTCTACAGAACAGGACATGTTTTACTGGTTGTACAGTATAAAATAAATAAAGATAACAGGACAAAACTTTTCTTTCGCTTCTGATTCGTTCCGTTTTGTTGTCTCTATCAATTTCTTCACTTACACTGTCACTCTGTCGAAATATGCAGACACGTGGTACGCTCCATAGAGTTTGTCACGTAGTGGACCCGTGCGCTGACGTGCACTAACATGTGCAAGTGGCACGGTACCTGGCCAATGAAACAGGATCATTATAGCGTTTCAAGTGGGCTCTAAATCGAACACAACTAAGCCAACGGACGGGACGCAGCGCTCCACAAAATAAATCAAATACTGCATACTTATATGCACTTTCGATATAATATTGCGATAACGATATTGTCGATATATCTTGCACCCCTAATTTGACGGCATTCTGCAGGCTGCTAATTCTTGATAACAGACCGTTGATAAGAATAACAGGCCGTTGCTATGCATAGCAGAGCGTCGCCATGGACGAAGTGTGGTTAATTTATCAGCTGTGGCAAAAGTGGAGCACCTCCTGTCCTCTAATTCAGGCATTGACAGCAGATCTTACTTATTAATGTACTTTTTTAGTTATGACTTTAAAACTAGATAACAATAAAAGTTACATGGCATTATAAACCAGAGCCAGCTCATACAATGAATCTCACGAAACTGGGTAACATTAACGTCAAGTAAGAAAAAGTATAAGAAGAATATAACACATTGTAAACGTCTCCCACCTCTCCGCTGGTCAGCTGACAGTTTCCTCTCAGAGTTCATGTTGAAGTGTCTCTCCTCGATTTCTCTCCGACCTGCGTTTGATAAAAATACGAAGCTCACAACATATCCAATAACACACGTTAGCAGGAGCTAGCTGCGGCTAACGTTAGCTTAGCGCGCGGACTCCCTGCAACAACAGCAGTAAACGCGTTTCCGGTCAGAGAAAGAAAACAAACCTGCTCTTTGTAGCTTCGCTTCAGGTTTTAAAACCTCATGCAGCAGTTTGTGATGTTTCTCTCTGGAAGGACACCAAACACTGGCGCCTTTTACTCCGCCGTCCACATCACGAGGTAAAATGCAAACAACGGGACGGAGGTCGTAGCATCTTCCGGGACCCGGAAACACAAACACAACTTCCGCTACACTCCTCTGCCCTTCAAAATAAAACAAAATGTTTTAAGAGTCGATTTTAACACATTGCCCTTAATAAGATGAGATCAAATCAGTGGTTGAATGTAACTTAGCACATTTGCTCATGTACTGTACTTTTATGGTATTATTATACTTACGTATTTTATATGTCTAATAAATTGTACTTTGTGACTTGGATTGACTGCACAGCCCAGTTCCAGCAGTACTAAATGAGTTCTCTCTGTTCTCTAAAGCCTCTGGTTGACGTTTAAATATGAAAAAATGTGAAAGATATACACTATTGACGATTACCCTCTGATTATTGTGTATAATAAATCTGTAACTTTGAAGTTCAATATTTAAGGATCATAGTTCAAAGAATAATAATATAGTTGATGACGAGAGACGTAACAAACCCCGGGTAAATATTGGAGATGGAGACAGCTTGTAAATGATGTATGTATAATGTTCAGGTAATGAACTGATAGCGAGGTACCGCTGGGACTTGAACCCAGGATCTCTTGTTTACAAGACAGGCGCTTTAACCACTAAGCTACAGCATCTCCTACAGGTTAGACAAACAGTTTGCTTGTTTTGTTGGGGCTGAATGTGGCCCAGATGTAGACCAGGACATTGTGACATTACTGTTGGGTGTGATTTAAGGTGCATGTGATGCTGACTGAGGTCAGAGGTGAAATAAACTTAAACTTTAACGGCCAAGGCATTAAAGGGGCCGACTGCCTGATGTGAGCTTCTGCCATTCTCTTCCTTACAGAGTGGAGGAGAGGTAATATTTAATTTACTAGTTTTTATCAAAACAGCATAATTAGGCCAAAATGTGAAAGATATACACTATTCACAATTACGCTCTGACTATTGTGTATAATAAACCTGTAACTTTGAAGTTACATTTTTAAGGATCATAGTTTAAAAAATGAGAATACAAGGGAAACATCTACTGTAATATAGAAAATGATATACAGAACAGTTGAACGATTCTAAATAGATGGCTTCAGAGGGACTTATCCATCTTTGGAGTTTTTTTGCTTTCCGAGATGGAGAATTTATGTATATTGGGGTCAGGTCACAGGGGCAGCAGCTCCAGCAGGGGGGCCCCAAACTTCCCTTTCCTGAGCCACATTAGCCAGCTCTGACGGGGGGATCCCGAGGCGTTCCCAGGCCAGGACAGAGATATAATAGGCTCGTTCGAGATGAGCCAGGTCTGTGCAGAATCGGTCGCCGGCGATTAGATTTGTGTCCAACTTGATCCTGACTTGCTCTGACGTCATTCACACGTGGGCAACGATAACCTCACAAGATCAGGTTTGAGACGCAGGAAGCACACTTGCTTTTCACCGACTGCATTACCCAGGCAGACCCGGGGCATGCTGGAAAACGCCTGCCTCTCAGCTTATCTAACAGCTGATTGGTACAGAATCAACCAAAAATTATGACATTTTATATAAACTTTTTATTGTTTTTGAATTGGAGGGATTTTAATTGCTATTTGTCTCATATAAAGGCTTATTCTGTACAGAGCACATGTTGCGTGGCTGGTAATGACATTTCGAAATCATTGAGACTAAATCCGTTCAGATGCATTTTGACGGCTACTCTGTTTTACTAAAAACAACTGGAGACTGTGTACAAGCTGATATATGGGTCTGATAATATTTCATTAAATTGGAATCGGACCTAACAAGATGTGAGATTTTCTTTGACTTCCTGTTCAGCCTGAAGGCTGCTGGAATTGGCTGGAAACTGTCCGATTTTACCCCTGCTGCTGCCGCCTGCTCTCGTCAACTTTACAGGTGAGGCGCAGTTCATCTCGAACGGGCCTAATCTCTCCGCCTAGTCCTGGGTTTTCCCTGAGGCCTTCTCCCAGCTGGACGTGACTGGAACACCTCCTTGGGGAGGCACCCAGGGAGCATCCTTACCAGATGCCCAAACCACCTCAACGGGCTCCTTTCGATGCAAAGGATCAGCGGCTGTTGGGTATGATTTAAGGTGCATGTGACGCTGACTGAGGTCAGAGTTGATTAAACTTGAACTTTAACGGCCAAGGCATTTAAGGGGCCGCGTCATATATATATATATATATATATATATATTTTTTTTTTTTGCGGTTCCTACCATAATTCTAAGCTGAAAAAGTTTGTCTGTCAGTTGGGTACACAGCTCTGCGTGAGCACGGGCTTTTATGACTGTCAATATAGACAGTATCTAACGTTAGCTACTCCGCTGTGCTGTATGGCTATATGAGACAAGCACCTAGCAACTTTGTTGTGAATGCTGCAGTCTCAGCCTTGCAACCTCTGTGAACTTCGAATCTGGGTAGACGACGTCAGGATTACACATTGCACCTTTAATATCCTAATGTTACATATAACTTTTGGGCTCTGGGAAATCAGGATTTAAGTTTGTTGTCTTTGTTGAAAATAATCAGGTCGTTGTATGTAAATGCTGGTGACAACACTGTGTTGAGGTAATCAAAGAAAGAGGCTAAACTTTTGGGAGTGATAATTGATAATAGATTGTGTTGGGATAGACATGTTCAGAAACTGGTAACTAAAATGGGCAACACTTTGTCTGTTATTAAAAGGTGTGCAAAAAACTTTACACCACAGACCGTTAAACAAGTACTTCATGCTTTGTTTTTTGCACACCTTGATTACTGCTCCATGGTTTGGTCCAGCACCTCAACAATTAATATAAGAAAACTACAAGTGATTCAGAATAAAGCGGCATGTGTGGCTCTCTCATGTGGGTTTAGATCAAATGTTGATAAAATGCATGAAAGCCTCTAATGGTTTAAAGTTAAAAACAGATTTGTGTATTCACTAATGTTTTGTTTTTTTTTACATAATGTTATAACAAACAAAACACCTTTTACTGTATATACAAAACTATCTTTTAGTACTGATATACCTCATCATCCAACAAGGCCTGCAATAGGAGGTAGTTTTATTTTACCTAAAGTGAAAACCAAATCAACTCGTTGTTAGGTACAGAGCAATGTGTGAATGGAACTCACTTCCAAATACTATCAAACAACAAAACAGTATGGTTTTAAAAAATCACTTAAGAAATATTACCTTCAAAGATATTTCAATATTAATATCAATTTAGAGAGATTCTGTCATAGGGCTTTTCGTTATATCTTATTTTTTTTAAATCTATTCGGGGTAGCGTAATCTTTTCAACTTCTTTTATATTATTTATTTATTTGTATTTTTTCTTTTTTGTGTGTGATTAATTGCATTAATTGTAAAATATGATTTGTATTTTCAAATGTTGTGTAATCTGAATGTCTTGTGCATATGGTGTGTCAATATGGTGTGGTATTGTCACATGATAGATTGTAGGACCCCAGGAAGAATAGCTTTTAGCTTATGCTGAAGCTAATGGGGATCCAAATAAAACAAACAAACAAAAAAAACCTGATTTACAGGTACTGCAGGGATTTGAACTGAGGATCTCCTGTTCACAAGACAGGCACTTTAAGCACTAAGCTTCAGCACCTTCTTACACTTTAATCAAAGGGTTTGCTCATTTTGTTGGGGATGAACGTGGCCCAGGTGTACACCAGGACCCTGTGACATCGCTGTTGGGTGTGGTTTAAGGTGCATGTGATACTGATTGAGGTCAGAGGTGAAATAAACTTGAACTTTAACGACCAAGGCATTAAAAGGGCCGACTGCCTGATGTGAGCTTCTTCCAGGCTCTTTCTTACAGAGTGGAGCAGAGGTAATAATCAATTTACTAGTTTTTATCAAAACAGCACAATTAGGCCAAATGAACAGAAATGGCTGATGAATAAACTAGGTGTATATTGTAGCTTAAACTTGCATTGCTCTGCATTTCATGTGTTTTTATGTACCATCTTAAGTCTGTGTTAATGTAGTGTTTCTGTGTAAATGTAATATGCCAGGGAAAACAGTCAGCCTTTTCAATCCTCTTTTACATTTTCATTTGCTACCAGGGTAGCATAATGATTGGCTACACATGCTGATGGGATGCAGACAGAGGTAATCTCTGCAACAAGGTGCTGCTGGGATTTGAACCCAGGATCTTCTGTTTACTAGACAGGCACTTTAACCAACTAAGCCACAGCACCTCCTTGAAGCCTTCTGTAATGTTAAGTCTTAATTTCTCTTTTACCTTGTAGAAGCTGTACAAGATATAGTATACTGACTACTGATAAATTCTTCCATTTACTATAACTGATATTTTGCTGAGGTTTGCACTGTTAAAGCCCCCAAGAACAAAGAGCAGGGAGTTATAGTGTAAAGTATTTATCTCTCATACTCGTGTGATTTTTCTTTCATATATTATCCGTTACTGCAGGGTTTTTATATTTTCATGACTTTATGTGTATTTACTTTTATACAATACAATATTTATTCTGTTTTCTATATGATATTATAATATATCAGTTATAGGAATCCATTATAAGTGCTCTATTATTTTAAAAGGCAATCGTAGCTCCTTCTGCTTCCATAGCACTGAAGCTGCGCGGCCCCCCCTCTCTTGTGCTGCTCAGCACTAAGCAGCACCTGGCAGAGGGCCAACTTCAATAGCTTCAGGCAGTCTTTTCTGAAACAGTACAGACTCAGCAGTAAAATAAGCAGAATCAGCAGAAAAGAATTACTGAGTCGACAAGTACAGTCCCTCCCTTTGCATGCTCAGCTATAAAAACCCTGAGTTTTCTTTGTCTCGCTGACACTCTCACAGACTGCTTGCACTCTGTTAGACTGTCTCCTTCTACTTGCAAGAGAATAAAAGAAAATAACAGATAACTCCAGTGTGTCAGACATCTTACTTTCCAGCTTCATCACCGAACACCAAGGAGATTTTCCACAACAGTCTGGATGTTAGAATGTGACATCATTCTCAAAAACCTCTTCAATATACCAAGCATCTTCATACACCACTTCCATGCATGTTCAATAAGAAATAAGACTTGTTTTTATTATCCATATATGATCCAGATGCTGAGGAGGTTGTTTCTGCTGTGAGAGTCCTCGTCTCGTAGGACTCAATAATAATAACCAGACAAGTTCCTTTTCTTGAATCTTTCTCTTTCTCTTTCTCTCTCTCTTAAAATGTGGGACATTTACTTTGTAAAATCTAAAAATGTATACAGTATTTTTTTTTTATTTCAGTATGTGTATAGTCAAAGATGTCCTCCACTCAAAAATATCATTCATTGTCCGGGATTATGGAGCAATGTCACTTTATAGCACCTCTGATTTCAAGTAATTCTACGGAAGAAATGTGGGACTTTTACTTTGCAAAATCTCAAAATTGATGTTCTGAACCAGCTTCTGAATAAACTTGTTGGGCGTCGTGTTATAACTGATGATGAAATGCAGTCAGTCAGAACAAAAGCCAGAGCGGACGAAGCACAAGACGTGATGGACACGGTGCGAAGAAAGGGAACTGAAGCCAGCTGAGTCCTGATCGCTGCTCTCTGTCAGCTGGGTCCAGGCCTTTCCAGAGGGCTGAAGTTAAGCTGAAGCAGAAACAAGAAAATCACATGAATCTCTAAAAAATGTAACTGGTACACATTACTTGTTGTCATCTTTAAATGAGAAGCTACTAAAGTCGGGGGGGTTTTATTCAGTCAAGTGAAGAAGGGAGAAAGGGAGATGAAAACGTGCTGTTCTTTGTTTCAGCCACTAGATGGAGGCAGAACTCCACTGATGGACTAACAGGATGCAGAGTGAAAACCAGACACACAACTGAGAAAGATTTCTAGTTTTAACTAAACTCCATTAGCAGTGGATTTTGTTTGATATCAGTGCATTACACTACTTGCTTTGGAGACATCAATACATGCTTTACATATACCGTCCTGTATCACACAGGGATGCCGGAGGAAACCAGCTGATCCACTTTCGGGCTGAAAACGAACAGAAGTTTCTTGAATCAAAATATGCTGCAAAGCAACTATGGGAGTGAGTCATGCGTTCATGTTGTAGCCATTCATTATTGTAATGCTACTGTATTATTGTAATCGTTTGTAATTCATTCCTGTTCATGCACCTGTATATTGTTGTTGGTTATGATACAAGGACACTGATGAAAGCAATGGGGCTGGAGGGAAAGGTTACTGGCCAACAGGCATCAAAGAAGTGGGAAAATCTTAAGCAAAGATACAAGGTATGTGACATTCCGTTAAAGAAAAAAACCCTACATCTTCAATCTCCATACAAGGCAATGAATGCATACTGTATGGTTGTAGGCATCATTTTTGTGTATGTTGTGTGTCTTTCCAGGAACTAAGAACTCCCAAAACAGGGTCAGGTACAGACAGGGGGGAAGTGACCGCTGCAACCTGGCAATTTTATGAAGATATGCATATATATATATATATATATATATATATATATATATATATATATATATATATATATATATATATATATATATATATAAACATAATTTCCACATGACATGGTCACAAACATTTGTGGATTGTAAATCAAGATTTTTCTTGTTCCTTTAGGAGACTGTTGAGCCCTCATCCCCAGTCAGCACCTCTGCAGCCAGCAGTTCACCACTACCAACTCCCTCACCCCCCAAAAAAAGAAGGAAAAAAAAATCCCATCCTGGATTTCCTCACTGAGGAGTCCAAGAAAGAGCAGAGGCGCCACGAGAAGCGCGAGGGGCCAAGACAAAAAAGGTTTTTGTGCCTCCTTGAAAAAATGATAGATAAGCTGTAGTTTTTTGTTTTGTTTGTGGTTGTCTTTTTTGAGTTTTATACATTTGAGTGCCTTTTTTATATACTTAACAGTATACAGAATAACGTCCTTTCTGTTTTTATTCTCATATGTTAAGTGAGTGTTGTACTTTGAGAGCAAAGATTAACCGGAGTCAAATTCCTTGTTTGTTTGCGCAAACCTGGCCAATAAAGTTGATAAATAAAGTATAATGTATATAATATAAAATATAAAAAAGGAGCACAAAACGACAGTTGGCGACATTAAAGAACGGCTTGTTTAAGGTTATATGGTCAAAATTAAATAATTGATTAATAATGTAATAACAATAACTTATAACAATGACTTATTTTACCAGTAAATTGCTGGTAAACGACAAAAACAAGCACCAGATGGGAAAAGGGCATTTTACAATAACTTAAAATTCACCACAAGGCTGGCGAGTTTCAAGTTAACGCACCGCCGGGTTTTTTTTTTTTTTTTCCAGACAGGCTGCAGACTGTTGTACGTCCCGGTGTTGGAATCCTCTGCAGGGAAATACAGTCACACTTTACACCGCTTAACGTAACCTGTCAGCATTTTAATAATTTTGTTTAACCAGCTGCCTGGGATACCGTCTCGCGGTATAAAAACTGCTGTTTTTCATTATTCGTGTGTCATGGACAGACCCCGGGTACCCCACATAAATGTCCAGAAACCTGCCATTCGAGTCACATATTGCCTGCATGTTGACTGAGTAAAATCCTTTATAATTCAAATAGTCTAATCTGTGATGCTGTGGTGGTTTTATCCGTATGTGGCTGCCATCGATTGCTCCAACAAAAACAAGTATAATAGAAAGAAATCCCCAGAATTTAAGAAAACTAGTATTTTCCAAGGCACTTGCAGTTCTTACTTTTTTTTTGTAGACCTCATGGTAGAACTGTAACTTTGTCCAGTTAATTTTTCCGAGGCAAATAGAACGGACAGCTACGTGCGGGGTCCGACTACCATGCCGTATTTGTTGCTATCACCTAGCAACTGTCTCTAAGCGAGGAAAGCTGTGAAAGGTGTAATTTTCGGAGGAATCATAGCCACATCTGTTACGGTTTAGGGATATTTCTGTTACCAGTTTGTTCATTTCTGTTGTCTTTATTGTTTATTTGTGCATGTTCCCTGTGTTTGTATATTCTGTATATTTCTGTTTCGTTATCTCCTGGTTTATTGTGTATTTTTTGGTTATTCCTGTGTTCTGTGTTGTCAAGTTTCTGTGTTTAGTTGATTTCAGGTTTTTGTCAGTGGTTCCTGTTTCCTGTTTTATTTTGATAGTCTGTTTTCTGTCCTGTCATGTCTAGTTTTACTTTTTGTGTTCCCGCCTTTGTTGATTGTCCTGCCCCGCCCTGATGTGTTTCACCGGTCGTGTCACCTGTCCCTCATTTGTTCATTACCTCATGTATTTAACCTCTGTGTTCCCTTTGTCTCTTGTCAGATCGTTTTGTATCCCCTTGTGTCAGTTTGTGTGTCCGTGTCAGTCAGTTTTCCGTGTCTCCTTTTTCTCCCCGGTATTGGTTTTTGCCTGCAGCTCACAGGACTCCCTAGATTTGTTTTTGCTTTTTGGTGGAAATAAATCTTTGAGTTTCAACGCTGCTCCTGCCTGCCTGTCTCTCTCTGCGTTTGGGTCCTTTTTCCCCTGCTGATTGCAACACACATCAGTCTAATACATTGTAGCCATCAACACAAAGTTTAGCAGCGCAATACTAATGACTTTGTTTGAAGCTCCCATGATTTTTGCAGTCTTTTTAAGACTCAAACACACGGAGCTCTGAAGCAGACCTGTGCGTCGCCTAGAGTCTACTCTCGCTGTAAAAATAGAGATGAGCAGCGTGGTCTGTGCAGCTTCAGGTTTATAATGGACACGTTCTGCTGTGGGCATGCTGCGGCAGATGTGTCGCATTTGTGCTCTGTGTATTTCTACCGGTTTTCCACCTCTGATGTAGAGCAGCGTACAGCCACTTCCCTAAACTCTGTCTCATATAGAGACCAGAGTCTCACACAGGGCTCTGAGTGCGTCAGAAGGTCTGAGATCTACTATGTCAGCAGAGCAATCACGTAATGCACATTAGAACATGGTGCAGGTAGACTGTTTTCTTAAATGTAGTGACTTTATTCTTGTAATAGCCTATAATAACTTTTGTTTTTCTCAAAATTTCACAACTCCTCCAAATCTCAGAGAACACAGATGGGATGAGTTATATTTTGAATGTGCACAAAGTTTTAAAGATGAGCAAAAATCTTGCTCAAACACATCTGAAATAATCTAAATCAGACCAGGGCTTTATTAATCCATTAAAATTAATTAATAAATTGTGGTGTCTTAAATAGTAATGCTGTGATGCTGTATGAAGAGGAATCCGCCGACACTGTTCTTGATTATAAAAAGGTTTATTACAAACAAAGATTCAGCATCAATTTTACAAACTCCTGCAGAGAGCTTGGAGAACGACCAACGCGAATTCTTCCAAAAAGTCGTTCTGCCTTTTCTTTGTGTGAGCAACGTATATATCCTATGCATTGTATCAACATAGGGCGTAATATGTGTGAGTATACCATTGGAGGGATAACTGACCAATCGATGCCTGTTATCTGGCACAACTCCAAAAAAGGTCTCTTCTGTCTTGGGGGAACCTCTGCTCATGTTAACAATTTCCAGATGTTCTCAGTAAGTGTAGAGTAAAGTTCATAGGACTCCCTTATAACAAACCTTTAAGCAAAGTTTATAGAAAGTTATAGAATGGTCATATACTACAGTATCATTGAGGTGAATAATTGTCATGTGCACATTTAAGGAGGTTACTTTCCAAACAAAAGACGCAAAAAGAGCAGGGAAGAGTAAATCATGGCTAGGCTACATGTGTGCTAAGATATAATTAGAAAAGTTGATCCAAAGGAGAATAAATAGTTAAAAGCAATACAGAATGCCTGAGAGCCTTACTGCCATATAGGCCATGATGTTTTTATAACTGGATTGTAATCTATGTTTCCCTTTACATAAAGATATTTCCAGCATAAATTGATTCAGAAAAAGGTAGAAATAGGGGCATAAAAATTCCCAAGAATGCAGGAAATGAAGTGTTTAATGCTTAAAAGTTTCTGGGGGAGGACCCCCACGCACCCCACATCATAAGTCACCACACAAATCTGGAAACAAAACCTTGGCCTTTGGGTTGCCAGGCCAGTTATGATTAGGCCAAATATTGGTGCCATCTAACTAACATCTACAAACTGGGCAGCTAAAATGAACATACACTGGCTATTAACAAGCTGGGCAAGCCAATCGCTGTTTTGCATTGCATTCAGTTTATTTAAACAGGTCCGGGCTAAGCCCCGAACCTCCTCAAGTCCTAGAAACGCCCCTGCTGGAAACAATGAGCATGTTTACATGCACACCAATATTCCACTATTATTCAGAATATGACAATATTCCGAATTTGATACAGGTCATGTAAACAGCATATTTCTGTTTGGACATCGAATAAGGTCTTTTTCCGAATATAGCATTTTCCGATTAAGACGTGGAATATTCCGGTATTACTGTATTCAGGTTTTAGAGGCATTCTTTGGACATGTGCACAGTGCATTCAGAATATGCAGAGTGAGTTTTGCTGGGGGCTGGGCTTTGATGATGCTCCCCACGAATACAGAGCAATATTGGGTGATGGCAGCCGTTTGCTTGAGACTTTTTACGGCAGCATTATGTATTGCTGGCCCCCTATGCGACTCTTATGTCTTTATACCAAAAGTTCCACATTTGAATGTTTTTTTGTCGTGCACAGCAGGCTTTACATATATTTACAACAGGCTTTAACTGAGCACAAAATGTACTGTTCTCGAGCCAAATCTCTTTTAAAATGTATTTTGACATATTGGATGAAAGGAATGTTAACGAAACAATTTCAACCTATGACTTACTTACTATTTTTGTTTTGATGAGGAGATACTGTATTAGCCCACACACCACATTGCGACACACTAGCTGGGTATGCTCCAATAAATTCTGACCGGGCTGCACAGTTTGCATTAATGGTCATTGGTTCCATGTTGGATTTATTTCTGTCATTTTGTTACATCCTGTTAAATATATATTTTTCCCAAACACCTTTAAAAACAAAACTGTAATCGATCATCGATTTGACCAATCATCAAAATAATTAGGAATTACCATAATTAAACAATGTGATTTCATGTAAATTAAGTCACCTCTTATGGAGCATCACCTAAAAAGACCAAGAAAAGATTGCCATTTAAGTGACTTAAAAGTCCTATGACATGCTGCTTTTTGGATGTTTTTATATAGGCTTTAGTGGTCCCCTAATACTGTATCTGAAGTCTCGCTCCCGAAATTCAGCATTGGTGCAGAATTACAGCCACTAGAGCCAGTCCCACAATGAGCTTTCCTTAGGACGTGCCATTTCTGTGTCTGTAGCTTTAAATGCTATTGAGGAGGAGAGAGGGGGGGGCAAGGTGGAGGGTGGGGGTGTGGCCTTGACCAGCTTGCCATGGACAAAGCAGAGAAAGGAGAGATAACCTTTCCCCTTATGACGACATATAGGGAAGATTCCAGATTGGCCCATCTGAGCTTACTTTTTCTCAAAGGCAGAGCAGGATACCCAGAGCTCGGTTTACACCTATTGCCATTTCTAGCAACTGGGGGACCATAGGCAGGCTGGGGAACTCATATTAATGTTAAAAAACAACTGCAACTGCCTTTTCTGCCAGGATCGGCCGTCTGGTCCGTGTGTCTGTAGCTTAAACAAACTCCTCCTAGAGATTTCATCTGATCGACTTCAAATTCAGTTTGTGCCATCTTAAGACCTTAACAATGAAAATGTATTAAAAGCTTGAGTTTTCGTCCAACGGTGTGGGCGTGGGGTCCATTTTGAGCATTTATCGATGAACAAAGAAGTTGTAACTTTTGCCGAAATTTGTCACATCTATAACCAAAAATTTACTTTTGATCATAGCACCCCCTGCTGGCAACAGGAAATCTGCCTTATATGACAAACATCCGATTTACATGAAACTTGTGTGGTCCACATGTGATACTGAGCGGCCCCCTATACTTTAACCACGCCTCATGTACCACACCCCCTTTTATGACTAGCTGACAGCTAGCTACGAAAATTTGTTTGGTTGTAAATCGCGCATAGTTTAACATATCAAAATTCTTTTGATACCTTTATGTCAGGTCTGGCTGGAGATGCTATGTACCAGGTTTCGTGCAGATCGGTTGCAGGGCGTAGGAGGAGTTCGAAAAAGTTGGTTTTGCGCATTGCGTGGCCTATATCATCAGATTCAGCTTGATTCAAGGAATACGTGGATGTAAGGCATTCTAATGTGCAATTTGGAATGTGGGAGTTATAGGCAAAAACATATTTATGGCATTATAGTGCCACCTAGTGGTCTACATGTGTAATTTTGGGTATGTGAGGTTCATGAACCATTGTACATCTACACTGTAAATTTGAAATTGCTCACATTAGTGTAAGTGGTGAATCCAAACCTGGGTCCCATAGGCCAAGCCCACTTTGACGAATCAGTACCCCACTGTATGCGTTGCTCAGGAGTCGCCCTAGATGATATCCTCAATTTCGTAAAAATCAGATGAGCTAAAGTAAAATTGGTTGGGGAGCCTCAGAGGGTCATGCCAAACAATAATCTAAAGTTTCGCCATGACAGCATTTATTTTGGCCGAGATATGGCAAAGTTCGTGTTTTCGTAGCTAGTTACACAAATTTGTTTGTGCATAATTCTGCAATTTTCATCCGATAAAAATTCTTTTGATAAGTTTTTGTCAGGTCGGTCTGGAGATACTACGTACCAAGTTTCGTGCAGATCGGTCGCATGGTCTAGGAGGAGTTAGAAAAAGTAGGTTTACGATAAATCGATAAAAGTTTTCGCACATAAGTATAGGCGGAAATGGGTGTGGCCTATATCTGGAGATTCAGCTGAATTCAGGTAACGCGTGGATGTGTACTTTTTATGTGCAATGTACGGTTTGGGAGTTATAGCTGCTATAGTGCCACCTAGTGGTGGAAGTGGCTGAATTTTTGTGTCCGAAGCAGTTTGAATTGCCCTGTGGCCGAAATGTGCTATACAAATAAAGCTGCCTTGCCTTGCAGGATCTGGACAAGTCCTGAAAATGGCACCCCCCACCATGTACGGTTTAGGCTGTGGTATCAGTTTTAGGGGGAGAAAAATAAGAAGAAACCTTAGGAAAGCAACAGGGTTCCACAGCTCTGCTGGAGCCCCCTCAGGCTTGGACCCCTAATAAATTGTTTTGTTAGCGCAGCAGTTCCATCGATGTGGGAAAGCCAGACTGGGAGAATTGTGGCTCTAAGCAGGCAATCGCGTTACATGCTGAAAAAAAATGTATGTCATGAGCTACTTTCCTGATACTCTGCTTTAACTGAGAGCTGATCTGGACCACTCAGAGATGAGTAGAGTTGTGGCTCATTTTGGAGTAGAGGAAGAGTCAAGAAAAATAGCAGTACCATAAATAATACCATAAATAGCAGTTGGTTTTTTTATAGGGTTTGTGATATCGCAGAACTTCACACTTCATCAAATAAGCAAAATGTAAAAAATGTAACTCTCTCTACAAGTACACAATTTAACAAAGAAATATGAGCAATACAATAACAGCACAGTATGGGTTTTTGGTTGTTGCTATTTTACTCTTTGCTTTACTAGTTAATTAAACTACTAGGGCATATCTATGAAATGTCCCGTACACATGAACTGACTACAGGCGATAGTCGATCGAATAGACATCTGAATCTAATCAGACTGAGAAACAGTAAATTCATCAAATTCAGTGTCCACAATGCTATTTTCCAATAAACTGTAGCTGTCATGTTTCACGGGACCCGCATGAGTGAGGATTTCATTGCTTTCGTCGCTGTTTGTCACTTTGCCTAAGATAAGTGACAAGTAGTAATCACCCTGTTTATTGGTGGGCCGCCACGGTAAAATCAACAGAGGAAATACTGTATTTATTCACAGCATTTGACCGGCATAAAATCTGTACCTACAACCTATTAAATCGAATAATTATTATGCTATTATATAATTATTCTATTATAGCCTATTTTCTTTTCATGACCGTTTTTAATTGCTCTTTATGGTTTTATGTAAAGCACTTCGCATTGCATTGTTCCCTGCAGACATGTAGTTTGCTTGAGTTTGCTCCGTCTGTACTGCAACTGAGCTCCGCTCTCAACAGTCAGAAAAGACATATAACCTTGCAATTACGCGCTCTCAGGAAAGGAAATTTGGCACAGTTTAATTTAACGGGAATCTGTCCTCGGTAGTACTGACGTAATTTGGTCAGTACCCAAAAAATTACAGAGTTCGGTATCCAACCTTAACAGGGATGTCACAGCCCTTCAAACTTAGGAGTGAAGACTGGAGAGTCTGCTGGGAGACTGAATTAGGTGGCTGTTCCTTGTGACTACAGAACAGCTGCCATTTATGAGAGGGCTAGCATTGTATGCAATTTCCTAATAAGTCCAGTTAATTTGCAAAGATGAACAAGTTAACCTTTAGAGTTCCATGGTTCTAAACAGTAAAAACCTTTGTTAAGACTTAATTTAAGAGATGTCAAAATAATGTTTAAGGAATTTTAAAACCTAAAATACTAATTATCGGATTTTAGATTTTTACATCGAGGGTTACATCTCATGATACTTTTAGAGAATTCATTAATTTCCTCTCCTTCCAGACTGGATCTCCATGCAACACGTCTTAAAATACATGGATTCTCATGTGTTTCCTTAAACCTCCAATCTCTATGAAAGTTTTCTTGCAGATAGAGCAGCCAAATGGTTTCTCTCCTGTGTGGGTTTTCATGTGTCTGTGTAAATGTGTACTCTCATTAAAAGCTTTCTTACAGACTGAGCAGCTAAATGGTTTCTCTCCTGTGTGGATTCGCATGTGTTTCTGTAAATTTCCACTCACCGTAAAAGCTTTCCCACAGACTGAGCAGCTAAATGGTTTCTCTCCTGTGTGGATTCTCATGTGTTTCTGTAAACTTCCATTCTCTCTAAAAGGTTTCTTACACACTGAGCAGCTAAATGGTTTCTCTCCTGTGTGGATTCTCATGTGTATCGTTAAACTTCCACTCTCTGTGAAAGATTTCTTACACACTACGCAGCTAAATGGTTTCTCTCCTGTGTGGTTTCTCATGTGTTTCTGTAAATGTCCTTTCTGTATGAAATCTTTGTTACAGACAGAGCAGCTAAATGGTTTCTCTCCTGTGTGGATTCTCATGTGTTTCTGTAAACTTCCACTCACTGTAAAAGCTTTCTTACAGACTGTGCAGTTAAATGGTTTCTCTCCTGTGTGGATTCTCATGTGTGTCGGTAAATGTCCACTCCACCTAAAATCTTTCATACAGACTGTACATCTAAATGGTTTCTCTCCAGTGTGGATTCTCATGTGTTCCTGTAAATGTCCACTCTTTATGAATGCTTTCTTACAGACTGAGCAGCTAAATGGTCTCTTTCCTGTATAAGATCTCATGTGTCTTTTCAGAAGTCCACCGGTGCCAAGTTTTTCTCCACACTCTCTCTCACTAGTAGTACATCTTGAATCACTGACAGGGACTTCATCATTATTCAGAGAGTCCAAACTAGACTGAGGTTCTCTGGTCTCCTTCCAATCAGCACTGCCATCAGCCTCAGGTTCAGAAGAGTCTCCAGTCTGGTCATCAGTATCTGGCTGTAAATGTGTATCTGGATCTGAGTTCATGGCTGGTTCTGGTCCTCCACTGTCCTCTCCACCAGCTTCTGTTTTCATCTGTTCAGTTTGTCTTTGAAAAAGCTGTGAGAACTGAGGTTTGTCTTCATCTTCACTCTTCACAGGGACAGGAGTGAATGGGAACTTGGTGATATCAGCCTCCTCCAGTCCTTGAAGCTGCTCTCCGTCCTGACTGATCCGGAGTTCCTCCTGTTCCTCTTTAATGTTGGGGGGCTTTGTGTCCTCCTGGTCCAGACTGGAGCTCCACTCCTGCTGATGTTCTTCACCAACAATCACTTTCTGGACATCTGAAGGTAAAGCTGAAACACAAACAGCCATTAATGTAAGGCTTAACAATACTTCGCTAATTAGCTTAATACACTCCGATAAGGACGCAGGTTCATAATGACATCATCTGCTTTACCCCAGGTCCCCAAAGTCCAGTGAGCACAACTCGCCTCGCTGCAGAGTTTTTAAGCCTAGAGCTAGTACACTTCCATTCTGAAAACTCATGTTGCCACTCTGCTCACCAACCAGCTGTAAAAGCTGTGCCCATTTTCTTTCTTGGATCTTGACGTTTTAGCCGCAATGAGTCTGCACAAAAGGCTCTAGGGTACATGCTCTTCACACAGTCTAGTTTTTTAATGACAATTTCAATTTGGCCTTATGCCTGTAACGACCAATCCGATAATCGGCCGTCGGACAGTCTGGCGAGGTCAGTGACTCGAGTCTGTTCGGTGTGTTCCATGCCGTCGTCCGTCGGAGGAGCTGTCGGCCTTCATTTTGGCCGACCTGACTTGCTGGGTCGGAGGGCGGGCAGTCGGACTCAATGACCAATCTGATTGGTGGAGTGCCAACCCGTAATTGACGAGCAGGATGAGCGTGACTAAGCCTCTCGAAATCTGAAGAAAATCTTTTAAACTGACCTTTGTCGATCTGAAATGAAGACAGATTCAGCAACTGCATGGCCTATTTCTCGCTTAAAATGTTTTCAGAAACACGTTTCGGTGAACTATCTTCGTAAAATATGAGATCGAACGAAGCATTAACGAAACATTAGTCCCCGGTTGAAAAATCTGGGAGCAGTCAGACCCACGTGACGCGTTCATCCAATCAGCTGCCAGTTTTCATTTTTTGGGCAACAAGATTTGCGTCGCCTGCCGTTAAGGAGACACATTACGTCTCGCGCAGGCGCAGAACATACGCTCGAGTCGGCGTCGCTTCAGTGTGTTCTGAGGCACTTTTTGGACCTCGGGGAGCCGACTGATCAGTCCAACTGCCTTTTCTGCCAACGGTCAGATGTCTCCTCTATTTCTTGTGTGTGACGCAAGCGTATGTGTCAAGCCAGGCAGGTAATCACATACAAGAAGACCACAGTGCAGCCAGATACTTTACAAAAACAAAACACAGTAAAAATAAAACACCTGGGTCCATGGTGATTTGGGCTGTCTTGCCACACACACACAGCCAAAACACGCAGTCAGGCACACGGAGAGAGAGACCGAGACTGACACACACAGACACACAGACACACAAACACACAGACACAATACCACTACAATTACCACAGTTATCCACACTCATCCTCTCTCTTGAGATAGAAAGAGAGAACCGTGACCGGCGCATAGAAATACGCGTCTAGTATGAATGGCCAGGTGCACGACCAGGAACGCATCTATGCTACGCAACACTTATATGTGCGGTGTATTCCAGCTGTTAGATGGTTTGGGGACAGGCGTACCTCAGACACACAAAAATGAGACATATACACCAGCAGGCAGCGCTATAATCAAGGTGAAGGATTTTAAAGATTTTTTTGGGGCATTTTAGGCTTTTATTGGATAGGACAGCTTAGACATTAAAGGGGAGAGAGAGGGGGAATGACATGCAGCAAAAGGCCGCAGGTCTGAGTTGCACCCGCGGCCCCTGCAGCAAGGACTGAGTCTGGGACGCACGCTCTACCAGGTGAGCCAACAAGGCGCCCCAAAGTGAATTATTTTTGGTCAAAAACTGTTGGACCCCTGTTAACTGCGTACCCTATTCACTCATGGTAGTAACTAACAATTAATAACCCACAACTAACTCACTTTTACAGGAAAAAACCCATAGCACAGAACAATTTGTGATATAAACTAGTGCTGGGCGTTATACCGGTATTCATTTCACAAATAGGTAACTTGCATATACCATAATACCGATGCATGGTATGAAGGTAAATATGGTGCAAAAAGGGAGAGCTTGTAGAATACAATGTGAGAACTTGCAGAACAAAAAATCTGAACTTGTATGTTAAAATTTGCACTTGTAAAAATTTAATTTGCACTTGTAAAAATAAAATTTGCACTTGTAAAAAATATTCACACACATGTGATCTGAATTTGAAGTCATACAAAGAAAAAAAACATGAGCTTGTAAAAAAAAATCTGAACTTGTAAGTTGAAATTTGCACTTGTAGAAAATGTTCACACACCTGTATTCTGAATGTGAAGTTACAGAAAAAATATTCACAAATGTGTAGACTGATATTTACATGAACACAATGACAGCTGCAAACTTATAATGCAACATTTACTCATATACTTTTTTTTTTACTCTGGTTCATTTTCCATCACAACCACAACTCAGTGATTACAACCTCTGGAATCTGTCACTGCAACTTCACATATGTGCTCTCTCGCATCACAAAGTGGCGAATCTGCGCACCTCGACTTTCACAACACTCTTGACGATACATTTGGTGCAAAACTAATTTGTACCTGTGGACTTAGGCTGTGGATCTCTGAGCTAACAGAACGGGAAAAGCAGGGTTTCTATCGCCAGATGAGTGACAACTCTGTCTGGCTTATTTATGTAGCATGGAAACTTGGTGGAATAGCATGCTAGCGTTAGCTAACTAGCAGCCAGCCCGCTTCTAAATAAATACCTTTTAATTGTCTAAACATTTTTAACAGTCAAACTAAAACACTGGCGGTGAGCTCCACGGCCTGCAGCCGCAGACGGACCGTCATCAGTGGGTAACAGGTGCCAAGTTTCGCATCCCTGCCGAGAATTGCATCCACTAGGGAAAATAATGATTTTATAAGGCAAAGTACTGTTTAAAAACTAGGCAATAGTAAATCTCTTTGTCATGTTCATCAATAATGATTAGGATTTTAGAAGGTTTAGAGACATCAATGTTTTATCAGACTCTGTAGTAGCATTTCCTTGCTACCTAGATGCAATTTTCGGCAGCAATGAATTCTGCAGAAATGATTGTTTCTGCCCAAGCGGGTGCAATTCTTAGCAGGGATGCACAACATCAGCAAAGCAAGCTCTGGTAATGGCCGGGGGATGGGCCGCTGCTACCGGATGTGGGGCTCTCTGTGTCCCGCTGGAGCTCCGACTGCAGGTCGAGGTCGGCAGCAAAGCTTTCTGGCAAAAGCAGTGTTACTACGCTGGTCGATCCCCATTGATGACAGTCCGTCTGCGGCTGCAGGCCGTGGAGCTCACCGCCAGTGTTTTAGTTTGACTGTTAAAAAGTGTTTAGATAATTAAAAGGTATTTATTTAGAAGCGGACTGGCTGCTAGTTAGCTAACGCTAGCATGCTATTCCACCAAGTTTCCATGCTACATAAATAAGCCGGACAGAGTCGTCCCTCATCTGGCGATAGAAACCCTGCTTTTCCCGTTCTGTTAGCTCAGAGCTCCACAGCCTAAGTCCACAGGTACAAATTAGTTCTTCACCAAATGTATCGTCAAGAGTGTTGTGAAAGTCGAGGTGCGCAGATTCGCCACTTTGTCATGCGAGAGAACACATATGTGAAGTTGCAGTGACAGATTCCAGAGGTTGTAATCACTGAGTTGTGGTTGTGATGGAAAATGAACCAGAGTAAAAAAAAAAAGTATACGAGTAAATGTTGCATTATAAATTTGCAGCTGTCATTGTGTTCATGTAAATATCAATCTACACATTTGTGAATATTTTTTCTGTAACTTCACATTCAGAATACAGGTGTGTGAACATTTTCTACAAGTGCAAATTTCAATTTACAAGTTCTGATTTTTTTTACAAGCTCTCATGTTTTTTTTCTTTGTATGACTTCAAATTCAGATCACATGTGTGTGAATATTTTTTACAAGTGCAAATTTTATTTTTACAAGTGCAAATTAAATTTTTACAAGTGCAAATTTTAACATACAAGTTCAGATTTTTTGTTCTGCAAGTTCTCACATTGTATTCTACAAGCTCTCCCTTTTTGCACCATATTTACCTTCATACATGGCCACGGAGAGCACTACGGCCGAAGCACACTGCAAGTGAATTGAGAAAGGGACAAGACCTGAGATACAGCAGAAACGTGTGCTCAAGAGAGGATCTGCCTGCTTTTCCGTAGCTTTTTTATTTAAAAATCTTAATTTAGCCACTGTTGTTGCTCGTGCTAACGTTACTCATCGCACTAACGTTACTCGGCTGTGCTAACGTTACTCGGCATTGCTAACGTTAAAGACATGTCACCTCAAGCGTGCAGCGGAGCATCATTATGAAAGCATTAACAATCCACCTCCGGTCGTGCTACAGACCGGCGAGAAAGACGGGTTCAGAGCAATGATTAAAACACTGGATTTAGGGTGTGTTGCCTAGCCAAAATACTTCCGCCAAACTTCTAACTTTATTCTAACAACACTGAAGCACGCTGACAGTGGAGCTACAATTCAGTCGGCCACTTAAGGTGCTGTAGGTAGGATTGCGAAGATCCAGGACTTAGCCAAACAATCTGAACATGGGCAACTTCTCAGTCCCTCCCCCCGGTCTCCTAAGCCCCTCCCCCCATAAGGGAGAATGAATGCGTGTGCATGAGCAGTGATTGACACGCAGTTAGACACCCCCCCCCCCCCCCCCGGCCACGCATCACAACAGGGACCTGTGGATTATTGCAAGTCGCACTACAGGCTGTAGGTGGTGCCAGAGGAGCCAGATTTTTTTTTTTAAATTACCTGCTTCATGTAGTTCTACTGGAACATAGGGTCAGTTTCAGCAAATATGACAGAAAGTTAGTTTAATAAGTCTTACCTACTGTACCTTTAACAACATAATGTTAACTGTGGCCAGGGTAGTGTTTATACAGTAATATTACAATTTTGTTTTGAAAATAATTTTTTTTTTTTTAAAGTTGTTGGTACGTGTATTACTATATATATATATATATATATATATATATATATATATATATATATATATATATATAACCAAGTAGTTTAGATTCTGTAACAGTTTCATGCATTGTTCTTCATATAGCATTATTGTATAATGTTGTGGAGCCAAGCAAACCATCACCTTATCGTGGTGGAGAGGTTTGTGTGTCCCTATGAACCTGAGGGCTGTGTTGTCTGGAGCTTTGTGCTCCTGGTAGGGTCTCCCATGGCAAAGTGGTCTCAGGTGAGGGGCCAGACAAAGAATGGAACCCCGCTGGGGTCGGGTGCGCTGCCACACGGGTGGCAGTGAAGGTCAGGGGCCTCGACGGACCAGACCCGGGCAGAGACATGGAACGTCACCTCTCTGTGGGGGAAGGAGCCGGAACTTGTGCGGGAGGTGGAGCGCTACCGGTTAGATCTGGTGGGGCTTACCTCTACGCACAGTCTCGGTTCTGGAACCATACTCCTGGATAGGGGTTGGACTCTTCTTCTCCGGAGCTGCCCAGGGTGTGAGGCTCCGGGCGGGTGTGGGGATACTCACAAGCCCCCGGCTGAGCGCCGCTACGTTGGAGTTTACCCCGGTGGACGAGAGGGTCGCCTCCCTACGCCTGCGGGTTGTGGGGGGGGGAAAACTGACTGTTGTTTGTGCATATGCACCAAACAAGAGTTCGGAGTGTTCAGCCTTCTTGGAGACCTTGAATGGAGTCCTGCATGGGGCTCCAGTGGGGGACTCCATAGTCCTGCTGGGGGACTTCAACGCGCACGTGGGCAATGATGGAGACACATGGAGAGGTGTGATTGGGAGGAACGGCCTCCCTGATCTAAACCAGAGTTGTTGGACTTCTGTGCTAGTCATGGATTGTCTATAACGAACACCATGTTCGAACATAGGGATGTTCATAAGTGTACTTGGTACCAGAGCACCCTAGGCCAAAGGTCAATGATCGATTTTATAATCGTTTCATCTGATCTGAGGCCGTATGTTTTGGACACTCGGGTGAAGAGAGGGGCAGAGCTGTCAACCGATCACCATCTGGTGGTGAGTTGGGTCAGGGGGAAGACTCTGGACAGACCTGGTAAGCCCAAACGGGTAGTGCGGGTAAATTGGGAACCTCCCCAGTGCTGGAAAGGAGGGTTCGGCCGATAGTCGAACCTCAGATTGAAGACGAACAATGTGGATTCCGTCCTGGTCGTGGAACAATGGACCAGATCTTTACTCTCGCAAGGATCCTGGAGGGAGCCTGGGAGTATGCCCAACCGGTCTACGTGTGTTTCGTGGATTTGGAGAAGGCGTATGACCACGTTCCCCGGGAGATACTGTGGGAGGTGCTGCGGGAGTATGGGGTGAGTGGGTCTCTTCTCAGGGCCATCCAATCTCTGTATGACCAAAGCGAGAGCTGTGTTCGGGTTCTCGGCAGTAAGTCGGACTCGTTTCAGGTGAGGGTTGGCCTCCGCCAGGGCTGCGCTTTGTCACCAATCCTGTTTATAATATTTATGGACAGGATATTGAGGCGTAGTCGGGGTGGAGAGGGGTTGCAGTTCGGTGGGCTGGGGATCTCATCGCTGCTTTTTGCAGATGATGTGGTCCTGATGGCATCATCGGCCTGTGACCTTCAGCACTCACTGGATCGGTTCGCGGTGTGAAACGGCTGGGATGAGGATCAGCACCTCTAAATCTGAGGCCATGGTTCTCAGCAGGAAACCGACGGAGTGCCTTCTCCAGGTAGGGAAAGAGTCCTTACCCCAAGTGAAGGAGTTCAAATACCTTGGTGTCTTGTTCGCGAGTGAGGGGACAATGGAGCGGGAGATTGGTCGGCGAATCGGCGCAGCGGGTGCGGTATTACATTTAATTTATCGCACCGTTGTGACGAAAAGAGAGCTGAGCCAGAAGGCAAAGCTCTCGATCTACCGGTCAGTTTTCGTTCCTACCCTCACCTATGGTCATGAAGGCTGGGTCATGACCGAAAGAACGAGATCCAGGGTACAAGCTGCCGAAATGGGTTTCCTCAGGAGGGTGGCTGGCGTCTCCCTTAGAGATAGGGTGAGAAGCTCAGTCATGGGTGAGGAGCTCGGAGTAGAGCTGCTGCTCCTTCACGTCGAAAGGAGCCAGTTGAGGTGGTTCGGGCATCTGGTAAGGATGCCCCCTGGGCGCCTCCCTAGGGAGGTGTTCCAGGCACGTCCAGCTGGGAGGAGGCCTCGGGGAAGACCCAGGACTAGGTGGAGGGATTATATCTCCAACCTGGCCTGGGAACGCCTCGGGATCCCCCAGTCGGAGCTGGTTAATGTGGCTCGGGAAAGGGAAGTTTGGGGTCCCCTGCTGGAGCTGCTCCCCCCGCGACCCGACACCGGATAAGCGGACGAAGATGGATGGGATGGATCATTGAAATGTTTTAGTAAAATAAGCCATTATAAACCTACATAAAGGCCCAGTCGAGCAAAAGAAACAAAATACTGTGATATACCGTGGAATCACCAGAGTCCTAAGAAATACTGTGATACAAATTTTTGGTCATACTGCCCAGCACTAATATAAACAATTCTTAACACTAATAATTGTATCTAAATTTACACCACCGAACAGCATACTGGGTAACATTATAGCTGCTATTTAGCCAGGTAGCATTAACAGTCTGTTGATAGAGGATGAAGAAAGACCGGAGACAAACCGGAAAAACGTGTGCTCAAGAGAGGAGCCGTCTTCCGTTTGTGAAGTTTATTGTTTTTAAAATATCCAACATAATTTAGCCACCATTCTTGCCAGCTGGTGCTAACGCTATTCCGCTGTGCCAACATTAAAGGGGAACTATTATATAGCATTTTCAGGTTCATACTTGTAATTTGTGATTCTACTAGAACATGTTTGCATGCTTCAATGTTCAAAAAACACTTTCTTTCTCATGCTGCCCATGGCTGCTGCACCTGTATTCACCTTCTGTATGAAACGCTCTGTTGGAGTGCCTGTCTCTTTAAGTTGTTGTTGTTGCACTCCAGAGCCTGACATTGACTGCAACGGAGTATGCACCATAAAAAGAATCACCAATAAAAGGATTCTAGACCAAATACTACACAACCGGACATGTCCCAGCAGTAATGTGAGATTGGGGTGAAATTACCAACATTGGCCTGCAAGATTACAGCTATCTAGTGTTAGCATGCAGCTACTTAATATTTAGCAGTGGGCTAAGGTTCGATTGTGTTGGAACAAAGCAGCACTTTCTACCGTCAAAAATCGCAGATAAAGGGTTCACAACTAAATACTACCCAATCGCACGTTTCAGCAGTAGCGAGAGACCCAAAATTGGGGAGAATTTATTAACATTGGCAGCCAAGATGACATCTTTTACTGCTGTTAGCATGTAGCTACTATAGTTAGCAGTGGACATTAATAGAATATAGCAGCACTTTCTACAGTCAAAAATCACAGATAAAGGCTTTTAAACCAAATACTACATAACCGGACATTTTTTCAGATTAATGTGACCCTGAATTAGGGCTGCACGATATAAGGAAAATATGTAATTGCGATTATTTTGACTGACATTGCGATATGATTGACGATATTGGAGGGAATGATCATTTTTGTATCATTATTCTCATTTTCACTGAAAAATACATAAAAAAAAAAATTATTGAAGTGTGATTTTTTGCAAGGATCTGTACCAAACAAAGATTTTTAGGGTACGATTTGTAGGCCGGGACGTCTCTGCAGCACCACAATACTTTAATTTAGAATGGTTCGACACATATTTTGCCTTTAACAAACTGCGATTTGGATATTGCACCAGTTCATATTGCGATTTTTATAAAATTGCGATTAATTGTAAAGCCCTACTCAGTACAGGACGTATTACAAACAAAAGAAAAAATGCTTCATGGGAGAAGGTCACAAATATCACAACCGAAATCCACAAGTACATTATTGGGGAAGCGGTATTTAGAAGCCTCTGTTCCATTGCCCAGCAGATCAGCATGAACTTTGAGCGCATTGTTTGCCAAGTCTTCCCCTAACACAAGGTAAGCTATTGCACTATATTACAAACATTTGTCACTGCTGTCTTTTATAGGGTTTGACACCAATTAGGCAACTTGTCCGTTTGAAACTAGACGAATGACTAATTGATTGTTTTCTATTAAAGGAAACACAGGACATGCCTAGTGATGACCTGCTAAGTGAATATCTAAGGCAGCAGAAACGAAGAAGGTGATAAAGAAATATCAGTGGCTACAAAAGACTGGTCTCAAAGATAGAGGCACTAATCATGGCAGCACAAGAACAAGTGCTGAGCACAAGATCAATGAAGCCCGAGGTCTACCATACAGGACCCCAGGTGCAGGCTGTGTAAAGATGACACTGAGACAGACCAGCACATATTAAGTGGCTGGCATAGTTAGTGGTGTAACGGACCGTAGTTAATCTGATCTGTACGGATCAACACTCACGGTTCGGAATGCTAGTAGCTGGATTAAACATGGTTAAAAAGCTGACAGCTAAACTATAAACGGTGTAAAATGTGTCTCGATTTCAACACCGGGATGTACAACAGTCTGCCGCTAAAGCTATGAGCTAAAAGACACAAACCTGGTCACTGCTGTTGTCAACCTCTTGGTGCATTCACAGTTATTGTAAACTACCCTTTTCTCATGCGTTTGTCGTTTAATCGCAGTTTACTGGTGAAAGAAGTAATTATTGTTGAAAGTTAACTACAATCCAGAGTTGTTTGAATGACAGAAATCTGTTCGGATGTGATCTTAATGAATACCACAGGGACATGTATGGTACAAAAAAGCGTGTTTAACATTATTAGGATCCCCAAAACACAGATTAAAGGGGTGGTTCAGAATTTTGCACATATGACCTCATTTCCAAGTTAGCTAGTGTGTTATTTATCAGTGGAGACAGTTTAACACTTTTCATCCAGTTTTCCAGTTGCAGAATTCGCTGGTGCTAGGCTAGCGCAAGTCAAAAGTATCTGCTAGCCTGCCATTAAAAGCAATCTTACACACTCCACAGTACACCCGAGGCAAATAAATTATAATGCCAGACTATCGATGTAAATGTCTGTTGATAAAATAAGGTTAGAATTAAAACTACCCTTGCATCGCATTGCCATAGTTATACTTTGTTCCCTGTAGTTGGTAGCATAGGCTACAGCAGCGGCGGAGTGATGTTACCTAGGCTACCGAGAAAGCTGGTTTACAGTCACGCAAGTTTATTTACCTGCCACTGTGAGCTCCAACTAATTCCACTCTGCCAGGCTATAACTCACATAACGTTACCAGTACATGAAAGCACACAGGCTAGCAATTTGCATGTGAACTGTCCGAGCGTACATGACGTTTCTGTCAGCAATTACCTAAAGTTAGCGGTTAGCCCAGCCAGGTATCTACCAAGAGTGTAGCTATACCATTAGCTAACGTTGTCACGCTCCCCAATGCATTGAACTGTAACGTTATCTCCACTAACATTGTCAGTCTCAATCTATCAGTAGCAGCTAGGCTAACATTATGAAAGGGGCTAGCTTTATTAGCTAGAGTAGCCTACTGAAAGTTATTACCTGTTCATCAGTAGCTGTTGGTGCATCTAGAAAGACGGATGGAACCGCATTCATTGTCAGTGTCTTGTGGTCCTTTAGATTGCAGGGTTTTTCCAAAGTCGTCTGGTCTAAAATGATCACTACACATTCACCACTTGAGTAGGTGTCCGCCGGTGTCTTGATGTCCAAGCCAGCAGCTACTAGGTTTCCCCACTGGAGTGCGCTTCTCTGTTTACTTTTTGGCGCAGTACTACTAACCGGAGCTAAGTAAAATTCCGCCGCTGTTGAGAAACTAGTCCCTCAAAAACATTTCTAACATTATTTTATCAACAGACATTTACATCGATAGTCTGGCGTTATAATTTATTTGCCACGGGTGTACTGTGGAGTGTGTAAGACTGCTTTTAATGGCAGGCTAGTAGATACTGTTGACTTGAGCTAGCCTAGCACCAGCAAACTCTGCAACTGGAAGGACTGGATGAAAAGTGTTGAAAACTGTCTCCACTGATAAATAACACACTGGCTAACTTAGAAATAAGGTCCTATGTCCAAGATTCTGAACCACCCCTTTAAAACACTTGAAAAATTAACAATGATCTAAATCAATCAAACTGAACAAGAATTCATTTTGGCTAGCCTTGGTGTAATATGATTTTATAGGGGTTAATTAGGAGGTGATCACAGGGTTGATATTAATAAATAGGGCTGTCAATCGATTAAAAAATTTAATCGGTGCCTGAACCGATACTTTTTAAGAAAGTAAAAAAAGAAAAGAAAAAAAGGGTACTAAACAACAGTTGGTGACATTAAAGAACGGCTTGTTTATCGCTAAGGCCATATGGTCAAAATTAAATGATTTAATAATAATAATAATAATGTATAACAATAACATTAACTTATTTCACTAGTAAATTGCTGTTGAACGACAAAAACAACAACCAGATAGGAAAAGGACATTTACAATAACTTCAAATGCACCACGAAGCTGTAGTTTACCAATTTCATTGAACGCACCGTCTGTGTTGTTTTCCGACGGTAGCTGCAGATTGTTACATACCGGTGTTGAATCCTCTACAGTAAAACACAGTCACACTTTACACCGTTTAGCGTTAGCTTTCAGCATTGTAACAGTGTTTAATCCAGCTACTAGCTAGCGGTAGGCTAACATTAGCTGCTGTTGAGTATAGTGTTAACTAGCGTCACATGCAGCGGTGTTTGTTGCCTGTAATGTCTTCAGAGCACCAGAGAGAAGTGCAGACATATCAGTGGCACCAGATTTTCGTCTGTATGCAAACGTCAATATAGAATGGATTAATCTGCGTTAATGTTTTTAACACGTTATTTTTTTCTCCGATTAATTAATCGAAATTAACGCGTTATTTTGACAGTCCTATTAATAATACCATGTAACTTTCTGAATGGTTCACAGTATAGTTTTAAGACTGTTAATACATTTCAGCTCTTGGTCCCGTTCTGGTATTTTATCTGCTCAACCACACATTTTATTACACTTCATCTGTATCACCTTCTAGTCTGGTTTGTTTAATATGTAAATGGTTATTTCTTGCTACGTAGTCAGTCTTTTCAATAAATAGCTCATAAACCTTTGTTTGACTAGTTTATTACTGAACTCAGCCATCACACAGTGCATGCACAGTCACATCCTGCGCCACCCACTAACACATGTAGCTTCGCAACCTGTGGGAAACACTGTTCTGACAATCATTTTGGTTTTAAACGTCAACAATGTACAGCCCAGGCTTTTTTCTGCATAGAGCTGGAACTGAACACTCCGCTGTATAGCGCTAATGGGATCTCCGTCTGCAGAGTCAGACTGTACCGCCTCTCCCGGTGATCATGCTGCTCTGGGGACCAGCGGCGCAGCGAGAAACCGCTGCTGAAGGACGCAAAGCTCTCCTTCCGCTGGAGCTCCGACAGCTATCTGTCTGCGCAGTGGGCTGCGCTGGCGTCTATCAGTATTAAATGCTCGCTATAACCTGTAAAAACGTCTCATAGTAGCGTTAAATATTTTCCTCCGTGTTTTGGTACAGTTTGTTTCACCACCAAAAGAAACCCATTACACTTCGTAATGTTTTGTATTCATAACAATGTTGTATTATTGTACAAATTAACTACATCAGTAATAACAGTTACCTTATGTAAGTCACTCCCACATTTTTCAATTAAGGAGCAAAATCTGATCCTTGGGGAAAAAAAAGATACGACTGTGCCCTGCTCATACTAATCGAATGAACTGGACTTTGCGGTCAATTTTTTTAGGTTTTTTTTATAGGCCTTTATTTGGATAGGACAGCTTAGACTTGAAAGGGGAGAGAGAGGGGAAATGACATGCAGCAAAGGGCCGCAGGTCGGAGTCGACCCCGCGGCCGCTGCGTCGAGGAGTAAACCTCCATTTATGGGCGGCTATTGGGCGTAACTATTGTTACCTGCCACCAGAATTTTGCATTTTCCTTGACATAAATCAAAGACGTTTTCACCATAAATGTGTGCCTGAAAATGTATAGAGAGGCAACGGTAGTGAACGGGGAGAGGCAAATTATTTTTTGACCCCGTTTGAATTGAGCCATGGATTACAAATATGATGTTCACAAATTTAAAAGATCATTTTTCAACCGAAGAAAGTCTCAGTTAACCGTAGGTTTGTCATATGACATTGTGTGAAACCGATCAGTGAACTACATCTCTCGTCTCACACAATTTACGTCACCTAGCTTGATGCTCGCTAGCTAGCTGAGCTCTGTTCCACAACACATGTAATGAACTTACCTGATGTGTTTTATCCAGTGAAGTCTTTTCAGCAGATAAGCAAAAGAACGAGCAAGATCCGCTGCTCATTTGAGTAAGACGTCATCCATGCGACTTTGAAGTGTGTAGTCTTTCTAATTACGTATTTTCACAGTCTTATACTTCAACAGTTTAACAATAAAGTGAGACTTTCTTCAGTTGAAAAATTATCTTTTAAATTGACGAACATCGTATTTGTAATCCATGGCTGAATTCGAACCGGATCAAAACATAATTATCTCTCCGTTAACTCCAGTTCATATTTTTTCGAAAGATAGGTCCCATGGCCAGGAAGTAGAATGGCGTGACTTCGACTTCGGCAGGAAATTAAGTCCTTGACACTCAAAATTTCCTGGGGGAGGACCCCTAGACCCCCCTCCGCGCTTGGTATGCGTCAATTCAAAGGCCTCTTCTCAGCCATGAAAAACCCTGACAGATGTGTATATTTGCTTAAAAGGAACTTTTAGACCATTATAATAGCCTGAATTCCACAACTTTTATGTTTTATAGATGCCTCTTAGGTCTTCGATTGCATAACTCGTGAAAATGTATTTCTTACGTTGCATCATAGGAGTCCCAGAAGTAATTGAAGAATTCTAGCCTACTCGTATTCTCATTGGTCTATGCAGGTGAAATGGGGGCGTTCTGTATCAGAACCATTTTATGTTTGTAACAGAGTTCGTCAAGGTGGAATTTTGTCTCCTTACCTTTTTACAATGTCGTAAGATGTATGCTCAAGCTAATATTCTTGCATGTAAATTTAGCATTTGTTCTGCAAATGTGAAAGTAGCTTTATTCGTAGCATTCTGTACCCGGCTATATACTGCCCACTTGTGGCATTCTTACAGAAAAAGCTACATGCAGAGAAAAAAATGTGGCTTATAATGATGGCATGAGACTGCTTCTTAAACTACCAAGGTGGAGTAGTGCTAGCCAAATGTTAGTAAGTGTTACTGTGCCTACCTGTTCTGGCATAATATGAAATATTATCTATCAGTTTATGAGAAAAAGTATTATACTGGCTTTAGGCCACACTGAACTTAGCTGACCTTTCTTTCTAAAATTCTTATACATTTTACACAGCGTTTCCCATACATAGGTTTTACTTGGGTGTACCGCCTAGGTAGATTGAGACCTGCCCAGGCAGATAACATCCGAATTACATTTTTTTTCTCCCAATCAACAATGTATTTTTTACAGCGCACACAGACCAGCAGCCTCCAGCCCCTCCCCCTTGTGAAGTCGCGCTCTGCGTACATGACAGCGTCACCGCTTCACTTCAGGATCAGAGGCTAGTTAGTAGTAGCACGCTGCTGGTGGTCTTGCCCTGGGATTAACTGTATTAACAAACCGTAGAAATGCCGCGGCCGCACTTCATTTATCAGAGTTTGGTTGTTACCCCTGGTAACCAGTATCCGCCACTCCATTTCTTTATAATTGAGCTAACCGCTAACAGAGCTAATCGTTTCTAACTGAGCCTTCAGTTCCCGTTCCTGAGTCCATTACAGTTTTCCTAAATCGCTTTGGCACAATCGTCGAACGACTATTAAACTTCGTCAAACTATATGTCTATTTATATGAACATTTGCTCAGTTGTTCATATGACTATAGTCATTTCTCATTGCTTTGGCACAAGACACATTGAGTAAGCCTTGCAGATCAAAATAGTTTGCATTCATCTGCTATTGAACCATATTATTCTCAAATACAATTATACAGTACACCTGTTAATTGTGTAAATCCCTACATGCAAAATAGAGCAACCAATAATCCCAATAACCTGTCACATATACAGTATATTAGATACATAATAGGTATGTGTTTTTTTTTTTAATAGACGTAGGCTATATGGGGAACAATACAATTTCCTCACAATTTAGAGCAACCAAATGCAAACAGGTGACGATATCACAGCAGATTGTTGTGGGGGGGGGGCAAATTATTTCCCTCATTGCATTTCAAGGGAGGATATCAGGTGTGATGTCGATAAAATGTTGTGGCCAGACAGAGAGGAGATTGGATGACCCTTGAGGTTGATACATTTGCAGCATATTTTCTTTTTTCTTGCACATAGTGTACAACAGTCTGATAATTTTGCTGATGTAAGCCTATATCTTTTTCTGTATGAGCTTCCTTTGTGTATTTGTGGTCTGCTGGTGTATTGTACATACATAGAGCAAGTATAGGGTGTGCCATGGCTGACATCAACACTATTCAGCTGCCTAAATATACAATGTTAGCAACTGGACAATATTACATTTATTTGCTTCGGTTAACATTTAGGGACCCTCATTATGCTACCGTTGAAGTGTGGTGATATTTCGAGCCTTTTTAGTGGTATAAATAGCAATTTTTTTTTACTTCCCCTGTGCCCCGAATACTAGCGTTGTAAGCTAGTCAGCGGTCCGCGCTAGCTTCTTTCAAGCTACAAACACATTCAATTAGCATGAAAACACGTCCCAGAGAGCGACAGAGTGGGTACACATCTGTTAATAACCCCTAGGTTCGTTTGGCGCCGGAATTGTCCTTTAATCTGTATCATCTTTTAGTCTGATATGTTTAATATGTAAATAGTTATTTCAAAAGTATGTTAATGTTATGTAGCCTAGTCATTGTTTTCAATAAATAGTTCATAAACCTTTGTTAGGTTTTACTAAACCGAGCAACCACGCATCCCGCATCCTGCGCCACCCACCACCTAGGGTCGCACACCAAATGTCTCTGCCACAACTCTGTATTCTGCACAGGTGGTCAACTTGTCCAATGCTTCGTCTCTCCATTTAGCCAGAGAACTTAGCTTCTAAACTCTTTGATTTACTAAGCCGGTTTGCAATCTACAACCAATGCGTAACGTCAACTTGTGATGAAACTACGCTCTGCGTAAGTCTATTCGCTCAAAACCAGTTGATGGAAAAGCTTCTAATTTACATGTTCTTTTTTTTTAAAGTTCGCTTGACAATTGGATGGAAACACGACTACTGGTACATTATATTTAACACTTTATTTTGTATTGGTATTTTTTATTATTATTATTATTATTATTAATGGCCTGTGTGCGGTTTGCCAGCTGTCATTGCCCATCATTCGCTGCCCTCTCCCCTCCCTGGATGATCTTTACAGTTCCCACTGCCTCAAAAAAGCCCAGCGTATCCACCTCAGTCGGGACGCTCTGTTTGAACTACTGTCCCTGGGCAGACATTCTCAGTTCAATTAAAACAAAGACAGACAAACTCAGAAACTGCACTTAAGGCTACTTAAGTATTAAGGATGAATCATGCAGTGAATGTCTTGTATTGTCTCTTTACTTTCTTTTCTTTTAAACGCATCTCTTTTATATATGTGTGTGTGTGTGTGTGTGTGTGTGTGTGTGTGTGTGTGTGTGTGTGTGTGTGTGTGTGTGTGTGTGTGTGTGCGCGAGTGACTTTTAGAGGCTCCTTTATAATTATTTATTCACTGCATTGCACTTTTGCAGATGTTTTGCACCGAAAGGACCTCATCCAATTTACAGTGACAACAAAGACTATTCTTTTCTATTCAATAAAATAGCTAATAGCGATCATCAGCTTACCTCGATGGTTGAAACAGTGCGAGTACGCGTGGTCACTGTAGATGGAGTCCATGTTCAAGCAACTTCTGGAACTTTCCTCCGCAAACTGCCAAACTCTCTGTGAACGTAAAATCAAACGTCCGCCTGAGCGCCGTCCTCCTCGAAGTTCTCTCCAGCCTGTATTTGAGGGAAAAAAAAGACGCAACTTACAAAAAAAGTGAAGAAACAACACACGTTAGCGTCTTTTCAGTCCAAACGTGAATAATTCGAACCCGTCCATCTCTCTGAGCCTCTTCACACCTAATCTAAATCCTTCAGCTCTCGCTAAGCAGGTTTGTCTTTCTGAGGCTGTTTGGATTTCTGCAGTTTTTTTGTTGCTTCTACCGCTTCCCCAATAATGTACCGCTGGATTTGGGTTGTGATATTTGTGACCTTTTCCCACGCAGCATTGTTTTTCTTTTGTTTGTAATACGTCCTGCACCGAGTGAACCAAACAATATTTGTTGGTTGGATTCAACCTCATCTATCAGTACCTCCATTTCTGTGTTTGAGAAGTTCCTCTACTTTGCTCTCTTTCCCATCATTGCGGTGATGGAAAAAAAACACAGTCACGTGGTTGATAAATGGCATGTTGTTACCATATATGGTTAATTGGAGGCCTTCCTGAATGCAAATGGCCTAATCCTGAATGAGCATGGTCGTTAAGAACAGGTGGGATTCATCAAGACTGATTACTTACTGGTGTGCGTACGATTGGCTTGCGCGTGTTTGATATACAGATCTTTTTGTACTTAAGCGCGTACTAAATTTCACTCTGACAGAATTTAGAACATTTTCTACGCACTGTTTATAAATGAGGCCGCTGGTGTTTTTGCTACTAAAACTCAAGCTGTGAACATTTTAATTAACATTCTAAAAAGGAGTTGAATTGTTCAACGCGTCCTCTGACAGCTCCCAAGCCTTTATCGAGTTCAAGGCAGTCACTGAGGGCTGAACAGCTAGATAACTAGACAAGCAGTGAGAACGGAAATGTGTCCTCGGCGTCATTGCAGACCGCCTGCTTAACTGTAGGCGGAACTACTACTCATTTAAAGTATTTTTAATGTCACAGAAACCACCGAGTATTTTGGAAGTTAAACACAGAGAAGCATCTCCTTACCTGTAGTGTGTCAACAGAAGGACATGAGCTGTGTGTTGTTCGTCTGCTACGCCTGGCTCCCCTGATAGAAGAGCAAAACGCATACAGTAGCTACATGCTGTGAACGGACAGGTTTACTTATTAGCATGCTAGCATTAGCCTTCCATTTACGACAGAACTCACTAACACATTCGGACAGCGAACTCAAACCACCGTAGAACTCACACGGGACAAGTCGGATGTTACATAGAACGGAATACAGTAGTTTGCCCTCGTTTAAGTTAAAATTAATAACTTTTCATACACTTTTATCAACGGAGCGCGAATCATTGATAACATACCTCTGGCCATGTTGGAAAAGGCTCTGACCGGAGCACGCACGCACGAGTGCACTACGTCATCACGCAGAAAACGTACCGAACGCACACATACGCACGCGCACTCGAAAAACACACAGGAGGTAAAATTCCCAAAATAAAAGAATTAATGAAATAAAGACGATGTTTTGGTGAAATACATAACATCTGTCCATATCACCCGTTACATAAGTAGCCTACATTCAATTAAGTAGGCCTACTGTACTTCAGTATAATTCTGAACTCCACCTTTACCAGCTGCTAAAGGAACCCACGTACATTTAGTTTACAGTTACCCAGAAGTCGTATGTATGACCCGTAATACTTCCGTATTGCAATTCAATTTTATAATATATATATTTATTATATTTATATTGTGACATTTGTTTTGTCCAACCAAGCGTCCAAACCTTAACATTATTACCAATACATTATTAAAGGGTTTTTACATTAAGAAAAATTACTTCAACCATCAAAATAGTTTCCCATTCATTTTCTGTCAGTCGACTAGTTGATCAATGTACTGATGGTTTCAGCTGTTGGGAAGTTTAATGTATAACTAAACCTCTGATTTTATTAACTCGTCACATGTTTTGGATGTAAAGATGTTAATTTGCAAAGTAGCTAAAGCTGTCAGATAAATGACATGACGTAGAAATACCCAAGTAAAGTACAAGTACCATGAATGTGTACTGGAATGAATGCTAACTGTTTGCACTGCAGCTTCAGTGAAGTCTGTATACCAAAGCTGCAGTTTTAAATGTTCCGACTGCTGATTCTAGAGTGTTTCCTCCTTTATTGTGGCTCAGGACACTGTCAGAAAGAAAGGTACGGTTGGGGTCCATTTATGTCTTCTGAGGTACAACCTCTGGTGATGTACCCCCAAAGGGTCAAAGTTGATCCATAAGGTACACATTTCTAACGACTTCATATGCTGCTGGGTGGTTTTAATCTACAACTATACATCATTATTTACTAGCTGATTATGTTTTGTTTCGATAATCAGAATTTGTAAAGTAATTAAAGCATGTAATGCAGTAAACAAGTACAGTATTTCCATCTGAGATGTAGTGGAATACAAGTAGAAAGTTGGCTAACGCATATCGCACATTTTCCTCATATCGGGCAGCCCTACACTGAAGGCAAACATAACTTTTGTTCCAACTTGTTCAACTCCACAGGGCACATTTAACGTTTAACTTTGATGCAGCGATGTACAGCCGCACGTTCAATCTCAAAACGGTGTGTGCACCGTTTTGCTAAGGTGCTCGTTTTGTCGGGGCTGAACGTGGCCCAGGTGTACACCAGGACCCCTGTGACATCACTGCTGGGTGTGGTTTAAGGCGCGTGTCACTTAAGGGACCGACCGCATGGTTTGAGCGTCTTCCAGGCTCTTCCTCAAAGTGGCCCCGAGGCGATTTTCAAATAATCAATTTACTATTTTTTATTTTTTTTATCACAGATAACAGAAATGGTTGATGAATTAACTAGGTGTATAGTATAGCCTATGTTTGCGTTGCTCTGCATTTCATGTGTTTTCATGTACCATACATTCAGTCGAGTGAAGAGGGGAGAAAGGGAGAAGAAAACGTGCTGTTCTTTGTTTCAGCCACTAGATGGAGGCAGAACTCCACTGATGGACTAACAGGATGCAGAGTGAAAACCAGACACACAACTGAGACAGATGTCTGAGTGAAGATCATACACCTGATGTTTAAAGAGATACTGTTTGGTCATTTTTTTACATCCTTTCTTAGACATTTGTACAGCCTCTGTTGTCGTCGTTACTATAGAAAAATAATAAAAAGAGAAACAAATTCTGCTGAATGCAGCGCGGCATTTTCAGGCTGGAGGACGTTTTGGGCTCTGGACCATATTTTTACATTTTGTCTTTGACGTGTTTTCTCGTGGTGACGAGAAAAGGAACAGTAGCTGTATGGGTTGACTGAAGTTCGCCTGTTTTTAATGCTGAATGTTTAAATTGACCAACAATCCCGCACAAACTGTACAGATCTTCCACGTTCAAAACAGATATACCTTTCTTATATTTCTTTTAGGACTTCACAATTAATCTAATCGCAATCGCGATGTCACTCTGTGCGATCACATAACCGCATAAATTGTGTGATTTGAGGAATCAAAAAAGGTGGGCTGTGTGCGTGACTCTCTGTGTGCACTGCAGTCTCCACGCTGTAACAGCCTTCACTTTACTGACAGTATCAACAACACATGAAGCCACTGTTCTCCGTGTAGCTCCCTTCACGTCGTCTTTCTCTCACACAGCCGCTCCGACGCCGCTCACGGTCTCTCAACGGGCCATTCTCCCTCTCACTGATGCCTGATGTATTGTATGGTTCTGTGTTAATAATAATAATAATAATAATAATAATAATATACATTTTATTTATATAGCGCTTTACATGTTACTCAAAGACACTTCACAGTAAATACATTTTAGCACGTTAAAAACTGTTGAATCTACGTTGAATCTGCCCTCTGAATTACACTACCCCATGCATGTATTAGTTGTCAGTGTTGAGGCAGTAGCGTGTGCGTTGTGTACGGTCACGTGAGTATCAGTGTAGAGTTTTTTTAGAGCAAGCAGACAACAGAGGTTGTACAAAGTATATTTACACAATCACTAGTTATCAAAGCCTATTACATCCGTCTTGAATGTCGTTGTTTATAAGGGTGCACACTGTGTATTCATTTAATAGGAATTTGTGGATATTTTTGTTATTTAATTTAGTAAAATATTGTGGGTAAGAAGTGCTCATGTTATGCTTTTTGGCCTTTTCCCTTTCCTTTATTGTGTTGTATATCTTTTTTGTGCACGTTATAGGTTTACAAAGTGAAAAAGCCCAAAGTCCACCCCAAAGGGACTTACCATCTCCAACAGAAAACACTGTTCACAAACTGCTCCAAACAGCTCTGTTGTAGTCCAGCCTTTACTTCAGAGACAAACGTGGGTCACTTTGTAACACACGCTCGCCTAGCTGCTAGTGTGGCACGCCCTCATACTCTGCTTCTGACTGGCTAGTAGTCCTTACCTAGGTACTGTCAGGGCATGCCCTCACACTCTGCTTCTGACTGGCTAGTAGTCCTTACCTAGCTACTGTGCATGTGTGACTCCCAACAAAGATGGAACAGATGTGAGATGCCTCACTCTGTAGCTAAAACAGAGAGCTCAACACACAGGGTGAAAAGAGGAGCTGCAGCACAACAAAAAATATGGTGAAACCTAAACCATGTAAACCTATTCTGATATAACCTCTAAATACAATTATGAACCTGAAAATGAGCATAATATGAGCACTTTAAGTTATTTCAGAAAGAAAATTGCAGCTTTTGTTACATTACATGTCATTTAGCTGACGTTTTATGACACAATTGCTATATGTGTCAGAGGTCACACGCCTCCGGAGCAACTAGGGCTTGCTCATGCACACATTCACCACAGTGGGAATTGAACCCAGGTCTCCCACACCAAAGGCATGTGTCACATCCACGGCGCCATTACCACCTACTTGTGAAGCTTATTTCACTTTGTATGTTCAAGTTGATTAGTACACATTTCACAATTTGAATGGCCTATTTCTACATTTCTTCTTGATAGTTAAATCCACGGAGCCGTTGAGGAAAATAAAGGTTCAGGAGGATCTTTAATGGAGACTGTCCTCATCACCAGCGGAGGGCAGCAATGCGGTAACACTGCCTAGTCTGCCGGGAACGGACAGAGGAAGAAGAAGACGACTACCGTTCATATGTTACCGACCTAAACACCGGAGCAGTCAGCGGAGAGGAGCCGTTAGCCGGAGCCAAATAACGGCAGAAAACCCCCGAGGAATTAGTCTGCTACTCTGACATGGACCGACACCGGAAACAGCTGGAGGTGGTTTTAAAACCGGAGACGAAGCTGCGAGGAGAAGGTTAGTTTTTACTGCTGTGCTAATGAGGCTAAGCTAACGTTAGCTAAACCATTCACAGCCTGTTAGCCGGAGCTAGCTAGCTACCTCCCGAAGCTAATGACCCACATTTATCAACCTAACGTAGAAACTAGCGCAGATATTTTTTAATTTTATTGGTTTCTTTATGCAATAACAATATTATGAACATTGTTGTATAAAAAACACCATGTAAATATGCCAGAATTAGTAAAAGAATAACAATTTTTCATCTGCAGGCCCTAGGCAGGTGACATAGGACTAACAGAGACAGCCAGCAGTCATACAGCACTCATTCACCGTAAATTAAAAGGTACACATAATGGTGACATATATACATTGACAACAACAAACACAACAAAACAAAAATACATGAGGACAAAGACAATATTCATCCACCTCTATACTGCATTCAATGTAACAGTGAAAGTGTATGGGTGATGGAATGTGTGATAGTTAAAAGTGAGTCAGTCATCTTTTAGGCCTACACGTAGGTGTTCCTATATTTAAATAAACACACAGTAGCGGAGTTTATGCAGTGTCTTTTATTGTACTCGTGTACAAGGAAAAGTTTGATTCTTAAACATGAACGCTGGTTTGCAGGCCACGCTGTAGTATGTGTTGCCCTACTAGCATAGCTGACCTGTCTCATCTTCTTTTCAAAAGTTGCTCAGTTTAGATCATCTGGCCATGTCACTTTCTATAACGTTCCTTTTTTTTTTAATTGTACTTTTTCAGCGCTTTCTATTATCCGTTCTTGTAGCTTCTTTTTGCTCACATGTCGCGGTCGCATCCTTCAGCACCGCTGACTGAAGTGTACGAGGTGACGGTTTGTTTTAGTTTGTTTTAGCAAGATGCCGTACTTTAAATAAGTCATCATTGACCAGGCTTCACTCTGTGCGTGGGCTGCATGAATGTAGGGCTGGGTATTGTTAAAAAATGTCCAGTAACGATACCAATACCATGACTTTGATACCGGTTCCTAAACGATACTTTTTCCAATACCAATTTTATAAAACAAAAAGAAATTTAAGCCTACAACATTACTGCACAAATCTGTTTATTTATTTTTCCTGCGTGTCTCAATGACGTGTAACGCTACAGCCAATCACAGACATTATTAGATCTTGGTAGAAGCATGCTGCCTGCTTATTGGCTCACTGACCCTGATGAGATTTACTCCTTAGGTATTGAAATTGGGTATTGAATGATGAGGCATTTTTCGATACTTCAGAGGCAATTTGGTCGGTGCCTAAAAAGTAGGGGTGTACAACTCAGAAAATGTCACGATTCCAATTTTTAGGCTCACGATTCAATTCAATATCGATTTTCGATTCAAAAACGATTCTCGATTCACAGTATGTAAATGTATTTAGTTTTCCCATGTGATTGCAGTAGACATACAATTTAAAAGAAACAACAAATTAAATGTAGTTTGATATTTCTTTATGTCTTCATACAAAAATAAAAACTTTTGCAACTAAAAACTGCAAAAGTGCCAAGCTTTGGCCAGCTTTCAAATACATTTAATGCAAGTATAAAACTGTTAAATGTGAACTTGACCAGGCACATTAAACTTCCTAAAATTAGGCCCTTTCTTTTTAGAACTGTGGCAACTACAGTCCATTCAACAGAACTTTTGTGATGTGTCAAAATCACATAATGGATACACATTTAGGTGTGTGTGTGTGTGTGTGTGTGTGTGTGTGTGTGTGTGTGTGTGTGTGTGTGTGACACCACTTCATAGTCCACCACTGGCTGGAATCTGTACATTATTTTGCAGAAACAGAAGCTGGTCTACGTGTTTTGGCGTGAGCATGCTCCACTGTGCAATTACGATGTCTCTGACAGTTGAGAACACTCTCTCTTACGCATCGGTGGGAGTTTAGAGCATTGAAAGAGAAAGGAAAAAAAAATGTTTTTCTACAAAAAAGAATATGAATCGATTTTTGGAATTCTGTCCTATCGATTTTGACTCTGTAGAGCTTGAATCTTTTGCACGCCCCTACTATAAAGTATTGACTTCGGTACCCAGCCCTACATGAATGTAGAGAACGGTGAGCTGCAAGAACAAATAAAGAGTGGCCTGCGAGTGCAGGCAGGCTAGGGACAACCCAGTGCCATGTCTAAACACTGCCGGCCGTCGCGTCAAAAAAACAACAACAGACCGGCCCACCAATTAGCCAATCCGGGCCTGATTCATCAGGTTTTGTACGTCCGTTTGAAAATGATGCTTTATTTTCCACATGTTAAGCAGGGGGGGGCCTTCCTCTGGAAATTTGTGTGCTTTTAACACTTCGTTCCCTGCATTCTGATGACTTTGTACGCTAGTTTGTGCTTTTATTGCATTCATTTATGGTGGAAATGTCTTATGTAAATGAAAAGATTCAGGCGCCACGTAACAATTCAACCTGAAAAAAATATAATTATATGGATTATAATGCAGTAAGGCTCTCAGTAGGGCTGATGTTCCAGGTCGGTTGGTTAATTAGTTGGTCGACATGCTCTCATACGACCAAATTCTCATTGGTCGGGCAATCGCTGCTGGTACTTTCGTGAGGCTGCCTGTCCACCAAAGCATTTTTTCCTAGCTGTAAATGGCAGGCAGGCGCTCTTCTGAAAACGCCCAGCTGGAAGCGCCAGAGCACTTTGGAAGCACAGCGTTTTTTCCCCCTGCTAATATAGCTGAAGTAAAAATGACGACGGCTATACATCCGTCGTCGGTGGTCAGCATCATACATATGGGCCGGCACAAGGTAGAGTACTTGCTGTGGATAATGGTAAGGCTAAAGCATGTACAGTAGGTAGAGAGGACAGATGTATACGGTCCAGCAGGAGCGAGCGTCTCACTCGCATTTGCAACTAAAAATAGTTGTTTGCGAACTTTAACATGTATTTAGTGGCATGTGTGTGGATACCCTAACGTTAGGGGATTTTCACCTCTGCCGTTTGTTGCAAACGTGGTGGCCAGTATCTCTCAAGAACTTCAATACACTTTTGTTTTACGTTATTGTCTTTGTTACTGGAGCACATACCGAACGTGTGTATCTCAGAGGAAATGTACTTTTGGCGCGCTATTATACAACCCCATTGCATTATATTGCAGTGAGCGTTGTCAGTGTGAACTTTTGAAAAATGGAACCACACTTGCGACCGCTTGATTGGCATTGCCCTGACTCACTGCGATTTGAACATGGTGCAGAGGCGACTTGCTACCGCTCCGCTTTACCGAATATCTGCTGCTCCCCATTCACATAACAGCGGCAGTAAAACTGTATTTCACACTATTAGGTAAAACTTTGCAATTAATCCAGGGCTCATATGCGTGTCAACCCCTAGGGGCAGTCTGTTAGACCATTACAACATCACCGAATGACAATTTATTGATCAATAGAAATTTTATTTCCAAACATTACACTTCATAAGGTTGGGCTGGGTCCGAATTGACTTGCCATTCGGTCCGGATGCCGCTTGGTCGTGTTCTCCTGCTTGGCGTGTAATTAATAGTAATATTCTTTTTTTGCACTCCTAAAATGAATTTTCAATTCAGGAGAACACATGCTTCTCGGAAAAAAAAAAGTTGAGATAGGAAGGGTCTAAGCTAGGATCTTTTCCAATTTGGTATTAACTAGGGGTGTGACGAGACACTTAACCCTAACCCTAACCCACAAGACGAGTAGAGACCCAATATTGGGTACCCAGTAGGGGTGCAACGGATCACAAAACTCATGGATCGGATCATGGTTTTAAGTCACGGATTAGATACATTTTCAGATTAGCACAAAAAGGGGGTGATTTATATGATTTATTAAAAATTTGAATAACAATAACTTAACAATAATGGCTTATTTCACCAGTAAATTGCTGTTAAACGACTTTAGCCCCTTCTGTGTTGTTTTTCCGGCAACAGAAGTGACCAATTTCTAGTTTGTGTCTTTTAGCTCATAGCTTTAGCGGCAGACTGTTGTATGTCCCGGTGTTGGAATCATGGTGGGAAATTAACTTTTTTGCCCACAAGCCACAGTGGCTGGTGGATGCCCAATTTTACCAGCCACTTATATTTTTTACCAGCCACTTTTTCCGGAATTCAAATTTATAAAAGAGTGCACTAGCATATTTTGAATTGCTTCAATACATTATTTTTTTTTATTGTTAATACATCTTTTAGCTCCAAGGTTTTAAAAGGCCATTTGACCGAAAAATGAAAATACGCTAAATCTTAAAAGTGGTGATTTCGTCCTAAATATGCTTTTAAATGAAAGTTTGACTCGGGTACATTCACAAAAAGACCCTAGGTTGCATTTTGGCGAGAGTTGCGCTTTAACGTTGCTTACTTACTTCTCTTCATCCCCTATGGGACATAAGGCTGCAAAGATCTCTCCATCGCATTTATTCCTTGGCAACATGCTGCTAATCTCCCTGTGACAGCTGCGTATTGTCCACCAGCTAGCAGGGCCGTTTCTAGCTTTTTGAGGGCCTGAAGGACAGCGCTGTTGTTACTAACTTGGCCTTTGTTTGTGGTGTGACTGATTCACCTCTAGTCTCTCTCATCTTTTCAGATGAATTTAAATAAAAAGGCTGATTGATCATATAATCATTTTCAAAACGTTCTAAACTGTTAGTGTTATTTCTGTTTCAAAAGGCAGCAAAGAATAACACTAAAATCTAGAGTGTTGCTGTAATGTCATACATTAGCAGTGAAATAAATTGATGCATAATAATCTTGATAATTGTGAAACCGTGATCGTTTGTCGTTGCAATCGTTGCCTCCCTAATCTGTAATAACAAAAATGTATTTCCACCACCACACAACACCTCCCTCTCTCTTTATCAGCACTTGGTGGTAGTTGGGACTAGGGCTGTCAACTTTAGTCGTTTAGTCGACTAAGCGGTCGATGCCGTCTTGGTCGACTGACATTCTCATTGGTCGAGCAGTTGCATATTTTATTTTATTTTTTTTCATTGATTTACTCCTTGATATTTATTCCTTTTTTATAAGCAGTTATATATTACTGTATTCTAAATATAATTAGCCTATGTTTTATCCCCAACTTTAAATGCTTTAATTTAGGCTATTTTGTAACAGCGCCACAGTTTAGCGCACCACGTAGAACACTCGGGAACCGCACCTGTGGCTGGCTGCACTGCTGCTTCGCGCTCAGTAAGGAATATAGGTAGTTTTGCTGTATTCATTCAGTTAGAACGCTACTTGTTTTGGCTTTAGTCGACAAAATGTCCAAGAAATCTAAATCTTTTGTCTGGCTGCATTTTACAAAAAAAGACGACAATACCGTGGAGTGCAAGCTATGCGGCTATAAAGCTAACTTACCATAGCTCAACGACCAATATGGCCTATCACCTAAAAGCGGTAAGCGAGATATACACGTGTCAGACAGCTTGCTATGTCTAATGTCGTCTAAAAGTTTATATATTTTATTGGTTATGTACTAGGCTCATCCCCAGGCCATGCCACAGGCGTCGGGAAGCACCCAGACGCAACTGGAGTTGGTCCATCCTCTGTCGGCGAAGAGAAAGGAAGACATCACTAAGGGGATTGTGCATTACATCGCTCAAGATATTACATTATCTAATTGCTTTTATGTAAAAAAAAAATCACTACAATTACCCCTACTATGAATATTATAAATAATGCTACGATTATATTTTTCTCAATGTCTATGCACACATACACATATTGTGTGTGTGTGTGTCTGTGTTTACTTTGTGCACACACATACACGTGCTCTCTCTGTTCAACAAAGATAGTCAAAAAACCAGATGTACAAAATGGTGGAAGACTTAAACAACAGATGTGACACCAGCTCAATTTATTTTAACACTACAGTAAAAGTACTAACTTTGCAGAAAATGTGTACTTTTCTGTCTGTGAAGTTACGAAGGAAAATAGCTGACGTTAGCCATGTTATCTGCCTCGGTAGCAGCCTGAAGTAATTACTTCACTATTGTTAGACATGCTGCGTTAACTCTCATAGCTGATTGCAAACGTTCAAAGACAGCCTTACGTTACCTTGAATTTGTTTGGGGCGTCTGTGCTTTTTCGATACCCGAAACATTCCCACATAGCCGGCTTCAGTCTTTTTAGACGTGTGGGAAGAGTTCGGGGGTTTCATCTCCTGCAGCCATCACACAGACACTCGCACCAACAACAGGAGGGGGAGGGGCCGTGATACTCTACGCTGCACATTGGCAGGCAGAGGGATTCCTGACCGGCACTTTTGGTCCGTGACGACTCGTAAAAAAACAGCTCATACCGCAGGAACGGTATAACGTGGAATGCCTTAAAGATACAATATACAGTGGGGCAAAAATGTATTTAGTCAACCACCGATTGTGCAAGTTCTCCCACTTAAAAATATGAGAGAGGCCTGTAATTTTCATCATAGGTACACTTCAACTATGAGAGACAAAATGAGAAAAAAAAATCCAGAAAAATCACATTGTAGGATTTTTAATGAATTTATTTGCAAATTATGGTGGAAAATAAGTATTTGGTCAATAACAAAAGTTCATCTCAATTCTTTGTTATATACCCTTTGTTGGCAATGAGGTCAAACGTTTTCTGTAAGTCTTCACAAGGTTTTCACACACTGTTGCTGCTATTTTGGCCCATTCCTCCATGCAGATCTCCTCTAGAGCAGTGATGTTTTGGGGCTGTCGCTGGGCAACACAGACTTTCAGCTCCCTCCAAAGATTTTCTATGGGGTTGAGATCTGGAGACTGGCTAGGCCACTCCAGGACCTTTTTTGAAATGCTTCTTACGAAGCCACTCCTTCGTTGCCCGGGTGGTGTGTTTGGGATCATTGTCATGCTGAAAGACCCAGCCACGTTTCATCTTCAATGCCCTTGCTGATGGAAGGAGGTTTTCACTCAAAATCTCACGATACATGGCCCCATTCATTCTTTTCCTTTACACGGTCGTCCTGGTCCCTTTGCAGAAAAACAGCCCCAAAGCATGATGTTTCCACCCCCATGCTTCACAGTAGGTATGGTGTTCTTTGGATGCAACTCAGCATTCTTTCTCCTCCAAACACGACGAATTGAGTTTTTACCAAAAAGTTCTATTTTGGTTTCATCTGACCATATGACATTCTCCCAATCCTCTTCTGGATCATCCAAATGCTCTCTAGCAAACCTCAGACGGGCCTGGACATGTACTGGTTAAGCAGGGGGACACGTCTGGCACTGCAGGATTTGAGTCCCTGGCGGCGTAGTGTGTTACTGATGGTAGCCTTTGTTACTTTGGTCCCAGCTCTCTGCAGGTCACTCACTAGGTCCCCCCCGTGTGGTTCTGGGATTTTTGCTCACCGATCTTGTGTGGAGCCCCGGATCGAGGGAGATTATCATGTATGTCTTCCATTTTCTTATAATTGCTCCCACAGTTGATTTCTTCACACCAAGCTGCTTACCTATTGCAGATTCAGTCTTCCCAGCCTGGTGCAGGTCTACAGTTTTGTTTCTGGTGTCCTTTGACAGCTCTTTGGTCTTGGCCATAGTGGAGTTTGGAGTGTGACTGTTTGAGGTTGTGGACAGGTGTCTTTTATACTGATAACAAGTTCAAACAGGTGCCATTAATACAGGTAACGAGTGGAGGACAGAGGAGCCTCTTAAAGAAGAAGTTACAGGTTTGTGAGAGCCAGAAATCTTGCTTGTTTGTAGGTGTCCAAATACTTATTTTACCGAGGAATTTACCAATAAATTCACACAATGTGATTTTCTGGATTTTGTTTTCTCATTTTGTCTCTCATAGTTGAAGTGTACCTATGATGAAAATTGCAGGCATCTCTCATCTTTTTAAGTGGGAGAACTTGCACAATTGGTGGCTGACTAAATACTTTTTTGCCCCACTGTATAACATTTCTGCATTAAAATGTCTAAAAACTATGTTATATATATTTTTTATGAGTTGTGTTCTTACATTATCCCAAATGTTTCCAATAAATGTCAAAGTCAGAGAAATCTGTTATTTTATTTTCAGACACGGAGCGTTTCCTTTAGTCGCCCGTCAGTGGCATCATATAACCTCTCACCCTCTAGTTACTCGTAACTTCCGTCAAAACACGGCACCCAGATGATATGTCCAGGAGTAATTGTAAATAATACAATGTCACAGAAAAAAATACTCGTAACCGTAATACTGCTTTTTTTTGCCACGCAGCATCATTTTGTGATTACATGCCACTTTGCAACACAGTAATACAACAGAGACCTTATTTATTGATACAATATTGATCCAGCTTAACGTTACAACTAGAGATGGCCCGATACCATTTTTTGCTTCCCGATACCGATTCTGATACCTGAACTTGCGTATTGGCCGATACAGAGTACCGATCCGATACCAGTGTGTCATATATTTTATTATGTTTTAACAACTGTATACTACTATCCATGTATGGATGTGATATTATTTGTTGTCAGTCTGGCTCAGATTAAACTCTTTGTGAAACATGAATGCCACAGAACTTTCTTTTATTATGCAGTTTGACAGTCGGTTATAACGGAAAAAGAACATAAATAAACTACTTTAACGTAGATTTTCTTTAGGGCTGTATTACATGTTATCGGATCGGTGCATAAACTCCAGTACTTACCGATACCGGCGTTTTAGGCAGTATCAGAGCCGATACACATCTCTAGTTACAACAATGTGCTGGTTGACACCAGTACGGTTGGGGGTAGGTGATGGCGCAGTGGATATGACACATGCCTTTGGTGTGGGAGACCTGGGTTCGATTCCCACTGCGATACATCAACCAATGTGTCCCTGAGCAAGACACTTAACCCCTAGTTGCTCCAGAGGCATGCAAACTCTGACACACACACACACACACACACACACACACACATATATATATATATATATATATATATATATATATATATATATATATATATATATAAATAATAGCAATTGTAAGTCGCTTTGGATAAAAGCGTCAGCTAAATGACATGTAATAATAATAATAGTTGACAAGTAGCTAACATTAATGCTAAAGCTTGGTGGATAACGTTATAGGTTTACAACATCGTTCAATATGCTCAAAGTTATTTTTAGTATGATTGTTTTGACCATGGTTAACAGCACTGGACTAACCCACGAATGAGTTCACCAATAACGTTAACATTAGCTGTATAGATAGACGATTAATCTAATGCTAATTTAGCCAGCTAGCTCTCGGGATGAGAGCTGACAACTGCCCCGGGATATATAACTAGCTAGTTAACGTTAGCCCCCAGTCAGCTAGAAGCCATGCCACTTACAGCAATCCCCCCGGCCAGCACTTAACTCCAGTGCCTGGTGCTTACGACGCTAACAGACCAGGGAACAGGGAAACAGACCAGATCAGACCCAGCACCTGAGTCACAACAGTGGCCATCCAAACGTTAGCTAGCTTACTACGTCTCCGTTAGCGCTACCAGTGTCTGTGCTGAAAATGTCCTCCCTGCCGAATTTCTCCCCCCTTTATGTTTAGCTGGCTTTACGGTTAGCTAAATTAACCCGACAACAGGTGGGTTAAGCACCAAAAGGAATAGTTAAGATTACAGAAAAGTGAAGAGGAGATCATTCCGGGCAGCTTGGAGATGTTCTGCTGTTGCACAACGGCTATCAAACGTCCTCGCCGTCGCGGAGATTCCCCCGGCAATCCCCACCCACACCTGTCTCTCAGCCTCGTTGAGTAGCACAACAAACCCCGTCCGTCCCGGTGTTGAAACCATCAAAAAGGTGACATTGATATGTGAAATATTTTGTGTTTTAGCTGCTGGCTAATGTTAGCTTGCTGGCTCACTAGCTAACTGGTCAGCTAACAATAAAAATCAAATCAAGGAAAACTTAATTATGTTGGGGAAACTGCAGCTATTTTATTAGAATAAACGTTACTAAACGTAACGTGAATAAACTTGAATGGGTAAACTCGTCCGTGAACAGATGCATTCTAACCAGCGAAGGTGTTTAACACAAAAAAAAACTACAACTCCCATAATTTCACAACAATTTCCCAATGTCATCAAAACTCTGTGTTTACCATCCATTATTTTGGTTGAGAGACCCCTAGCGGCAGAAAGTTACATATTGTACGTTTAAAACCGGTAACCGGCCCATGCCTACCACCCAACAGTTCCCTTTATGATCAGCACTAGCAAGTATACTAGTAGGACTTTTTTTTTTTTTATTGTATGGCTGCAGCTATCGGTTATTTTAGTAATCAAGGATTCTACAGATTATTCTTATTATAAGACATACTTTTGCTTCCCTAGTGCTCGGCTGTAGACAATCGCCTCCCCAGTTTCCGATGATTGCCTCTCTGACGGCTCTGTGTTAGCAAACCATCTGGCACGGAACAGGGCAGGTATGGAGGAAGACGTTTGTCATAGCATTTGCCGTAGCTAACATGAAGTCAAGGGCCTCATCTGCTCTGATCTGGTGCAGCCAAAGTTGTCCTACCTTCTAGCTTGGCAATTTCACCTGCCATACGGGCACAGCTGGAGAGCAGAGTTGAGGCTTTCAGACTGGAAGTGTACAAGCTCTTGGCTAAAAACTCAGCAGCGAGGGGGAGTTGTGCTCAGTAATGTACGATAGACTTTAGGGACCCGTGGTAAATCAGAGGATGTCATTATGAACCTGCGTCCAGAAGAATGAATGGAATTGGCTAAGTAGCAAATTATTGTTAAGATTCACATTAATGGTTGTTTGTGTTTTCAGCTTTACCTTCAGATGTCCAGAAAGTGATTGTTGGTGAAGAACATCAGCAGGAGTGGAGCTCCAGTCTGGACCAGGAAGAGACAGAGCCCCCACACATTAAAGAGGAACAGGAGGAACTCTGGATCAGTCAGGACCCAGAGCAGCTTCAAGGACTGGAGGAGGCTGATATCACCCAATTCCCATTAACTCCTGTCCCTGTGAAGAGTGAAGATGATGAAGGGAGACCTGAGTTGTCACAGCTTCATCAAAGACAAACTGTAGAGATGAAAACAGAAGCTAATGGAGAGGACTGTGGAGGACCAGAACCAGCCATTGACAGTTCGCCTTCGCAACCCGACGGTGACGACAAGAACGGAGACTCTTCTGAACCTGAGACTGATGACAGTGCTGATTGGAAGAAGACCAGAGAACCTCAGTCCGGTTTAAACTCTCTGAATAATGATGAAGTCCCTGTCTGTGAGTCAAGATGTGGTAGTGGTGAGAAAGCATTTAGCTGCTCAGTCTGCAAGAAAGCTTTTCCAGACAGTGCACATTTACAAAGACACATGAGAATCCACACAGGAAATAGACCATTTAGCTGCTCAGTCTGTAAGAAGGCTTTTACAATGAGTGAAAATTTACAGGCACACATGAGAATCCACACTGGAGAGAGACCTTTTAGCTGCTCCGTCTGTAAGAAAGCTTTTATACAGGGTGGACACTTACAGAAACACATGAGAATCCACACAGGAGAGAAACCGTTTAGCTGCTCCGTCTGTAAGAACACTTTTACAGATCGTGCACATTTACAAAGACACATGAGAATCCACACAGGAAATAGACCGTTTAGCTGCTCAGTCTGTAGGAAAGCTTTTACAATGAGGGAAAATTTACAGGCACACATGAGAATCCACACTGGAGAGAGACCTTTTAGCTGCTCCGTCTGTAAGAAAGCTTTCACAGAGAGGGGACATTTAAAGGCGCACATGAGAACCCACACTGGAGAGAAACCATTTAGCTGCCCATTCTGTAAGAAAACTTTTACAATGAGTGGACATTTGCAGCAACACATGAGAATCCACACTGGAGAGAGACCGTTTAGCTGCTCCGTCTGTAAGAAAGCTTTTACAGTGAGTAGAACTTTACATAGACACATGAGAACCCACACAGAAGAGAAACCATTTAGCTCTGTGAAGTGGAGCTCTAGTCCAGAGAACCTCAGTCAGGTTTAAACACTGAAAATGAATGAAGTCTCTAAACATGGTATACGATGTAATACTCAGTGGGTCCTTAAAAAGTTCAAAAACATAATAATTACAATTTTAGGCTTTGAAATGTCTTTAAATATGATTTTGATAGGTGTTGAAAATGTATTGGATTATGAAGTTAATGTGTCTGTTGGTATCCCATAAACTGGACTTCTTAGGAAATGAAAGAGCCAATCCATGCAACCCCAGCTCTCTTCAAAATGGCAGCTATTCTTAAATCGCAAGGAACTGCCACCCAACTCAGTCTCCCTTAAGTGTGAAGTGCTGTGACAACACCACCCCTAGGAGCGACCACTCTACTGCATCTCTCAGCAGGGGTCCAGATCAGCTCTTAGCTAAAGCGTGGTCTACTGAAAGTAGCCCGACACAGAAACTCTTCTCTAGCAGTTGATGCGAGTGCCTGCTTAGAGTAAACCACTTAGCATCATCTGTATGTACAAAGTCTACCAGCTAACCCTGAAACAAAAGAACAGAAGAAGTTATCACCTAGTTAACTACAAGACCTGAAGCTACCGGCTTCATCCAGCCGGCAGGATTGGGATGCAGCACAATAGAGACTGAATCATTTGACCTCCGAACCACAATTCTCCCAGCCTGGCTTTCTCACGAAACCAAGGAGCTCTTCCTCTGATAATGTAACCAACTGGGCCAGCATTAGCATGGCAGCAGCAGCTAAGCAAAGCTGTTAACTGTTAAAGCTCTGTTAATGTTCATGTGTTGATTTGCTTTAATGCCATGCAGACCTATGTTGTTGTAATGTTTGTTTAGCAGTCAAGTTGTTTCACTTAGTCAAATGTTTGTATGAAAAGAACTATACAAATGTAAAGGCTACAGTAGGCCTATTTTATATACACTTAGACACACACACAAACACACTATTATTAATGCGTGGACCTGTAAACTTAAAAATCATCCACCTTTCACCCACCTATTATTTTCTCCGATTTAGAGACCGGCACGGTCACTTCACTGTCCCTTTATCACTGTAGGCTCCGTTGCTTTTTAAATAATGTATTGTGTTGATGTAGCCTATGAGTGTTTTCTATAATGATTTACCTCTCTTTAATTAGAGAGGCTGCTTGTAAACATTTCCATGCACGCAGAAATGTCACTGCAGCTGATATCGCCGGACTTTTAAGAAGCAAAACCGGCGAAGTTATAAACTTGACAGCGACAAACAGAACTAGACCTTTTTACTTCTGAAATAGTCCTAATGGAGTTGCTGCTGTGTCTCAAGCGTCTCTCAGACACACTTTCAAACAAAGTGTCCGACAGCAGATCTGCTATGTTCACATTTTAGAGAATGTTAATAATATTTTCCTTGTCAATTGTGCATTATTTCACCCACATGCTATTAATCAGTGTTAATTTGTATGATCTGACCGGCCCGATCCGTAACGTTATACTAACTACAGGCCCGCGGATCATAGGCGTAAATCCCAGGGGGGTCGGGGGTTTGTCCCCCCCCCCCCCCCCAGAGATATCATTAAAAACCATGCTTGTAAATAACATAATGATGTATACTTAAAATATCTGTGTAAGTAGTAAAACAGTACAACCCCAAAAAAAAATGCTTTTTAAGTTTAGAAACATTGAGTCCCTCCCCCCCCCGCCTCACAGTGGTTTGGTCCACCGCCCGCTTGGGCGGACCACACCGGGAGAGAATGAGAGAACATACAACAGTAACGCTACAGTAACGTTAGTTGTGGAATGTAAGTAGGCTGTTCAAGGCTATTTCATTCACACTAAACATCGGATGAAGTTTTTCTTTTCTCAAATAGAAGTGATGCTGAGTAATTAATACATTTAATCATGACTAGGGCTGTCAATCGATTAAAAAAATTAATCTAATTAATTACATACTCTGTAATTAATTAATCGAAATTAATCGCATACATAATTAACGGTGCCTGAACCGATACTTTTTAAGAAAGTAAAAAAAGAAAAGAAAAAAAAGGGTACTAAACAACAGTCGGTGACATTAAAGAACGGCTTGTTTATTGCTAAGGCCATATGGTCAAAATGAAATGATTTAATAATAATGTATAACAATAACAATAACTTATTTCACTAGTAAATTGCTGTTGAATGACAAAAACAACCACCAGGTGGGAAAAGGACATTTACAATAATTAAAAAAAAATACAATAATAATAACATGAGGCTGTAGTTTACCAGTTTCATTGAACGCACCGTCTGTGTTGTTTTTCCGACGGCTAAAACACATTCAAACTACACCGTTCAGCGTTAGCTGTCAGCATTTTAACCGTGTTTAATCCAGCTACTAGCTAGCGGTAGGCTAACGTTAGCTGCTGTCGAGTATAGTGTTAACTAGCGTCACATGCAGCGGTGTTTGTGTTGCCTGTGTCGTCTTCAGAGCATAAGAGAGAAGAGCAGACATATCAGTGGCACCAGATTTCGGTAGCCAGGGTTGGCAGGAAGAAGATTTTTTACAAGTAAATGTTCCAATTAATGATCCAGGCAGCACATTCTTGTCTTCCTCCTTCATTTTACAGTCCAATGGTGGCTAGAACGGCTGGAATGGATTAATCTGCGTTATTTTTTTTAACGCGTTATTTTTTCTCAGATTAATTAATTGAAATTAACGCGTTATTTTGACAGCCCTAGTCATGACAAAAAAGTTTGCCATGTCAGTGTAATATAATGTAACGTTACCTAGCTTGTTGTTTAATAGCTTGTTGGATAGAAATGCACCCACTACAACAAACGTTAACGTGGCGATAAGCCGAACGTTATGTGTGTGTGTGTGAACTGATATTAGGGTTAATATTGAAGATCTACAGTTGTTTTGCTCAATATGATGTTAAAGCGTAACTCTCGCCAAAATGCAACCTAGGGTCTTTTTGTGAATGTACCCGAGTCAAACTTTAGTTTAAAAGCATATTTAGGACAGAAGTGCCACTTTTAAGATTTACCGTATTAACGTTTTTCGGTCAAATGGCCTTTTGAATGGGAGTGCTAGGGACACTTTTATGCTAGCCTCAAAATAGCTATTTTCATTCCATTTCCATAGCTCTACACCTTAACTACGCACAAGGGGTATACTAAATCTGTGGCTACTTGTTTTGATACGACTCGTTTTGACTGCCGAGGTGGTAGCGGCCGGAAACAACAAGAGCTACGGTGAGTTGTTCAAAACCTTTCTTTTTAGTAAACTCTGGGTACACAAACAATGTTCTCAACACTTTCGTTAAGGTCTAGAGCCCCTGGTGATACTTCGAACAAAATTTCATGCTGTGTTGAGCCTTCTGAGTGTTTTAAAAATAACGATTTTGAGGCTAGCATAAAAGTGCCCCTAGCACTCCCATTCAAAAAGCCATTAGACCGAAAAACGAGAATACCATCAATCTTAAAAGTGGCGCTTCCGTCCTAAATATGCTTTTAAACAAAAGTTTGACTCGGATACATTCACAAAAAGACCCTAGGTTGCATTTTGAGTTACGCTTTAAGTGGCCGATCAGTGGGTTTGCTGCAGTTAAATACAGCATATATCCTCTGTCCCAGGCGAAACCTAATATTTATGTGGAGGACGCAAGATCATTTTAGAGTTATAATCTGACCGCGTGGTGAACCTATGAACCTAACTTGTATTTACACATCTGACGTTACAGATTTGTGTTGTTGTTGCCCTGATAAAATGACAGAGAAAAGAAAAACCGACATAAGATCCCTTTTCAGTGCACCAAAACGCCAAGTCCTCATATCAAGACAATTTGGTAACATCTTTGTAAGAATGGGTGCTTATGGAAATACTAACGTCACTACGTCACAGGCAAAGGAGACCCAAAGAACTGAGGAACAGGGAGACCAGGGACAGTCAGGTGTAGAGTCTCAGGTGAGTGTGTTGAGCTTAGTTCATATTTTTGGAGGTGTGTGTACAAGTGTACAAAAGCATTGTATTTCTTTTATATGGGGACACTTTTTTTCAAAATAAGTCATAGTTTGAAGGTATTTTTTGTGGCTTGATTGTAAACAACTTAAAAATAAATAAATGCTTTTAAAGAAGAATATTTTGGTCAATTTAGTCAGCTTTTTCCATTGAGTCAAGAGAAACACTGAAAAGAAGGATAATGGTACAGTCTCCATGCTAGACTAATGATAGTATTAAGGCGTTCCTCTGTATAATTGTGGCTGTATTATTTGTGTCCCCTTCAAAATTTGCTCTTCAGAAATTTTATTTCTGACCTGTTAGATGAGATTTACGCCCATGCCGCGGATGTTACTCTATTATCTCGCTCTCTCCCCTTTTCTCTCTCTCCTCCTGTCGCTCTGTCATGCCTCGTTGTTTACATGCCACGGGTAAAGCGACTTCCGCAGAGGATACTCGATTTTAACTCCTCCAAGGAGCCTCCTCGATCCTCGCTCCTCGACGTGCATTTCAGGAATTGGGACGTCCTTCAACATGGCGCGCTGAGAATGATTTCCGGATCACAAACCGGAGGATCGAGTAGTCGAGGAGGTACAAATTTGGAAAATGAGAAAGGCCCCTTTTAATAAGGGTGTCACCGAAATGAAGTCCCAATTTCGAATTTTGAATTAAAAAAATGGAATCGTCGATGCTGCCACGCCCCCATTTCACGTCCGGTCGGCTTGCCAAGCGAAAAAAAAAAAAACTTAGAAAGAAACAAACACGTGTGGAGGAGCTAATGAGCTTGATTTCTACACACACAGTAGCAGAAGAAGACCAGCTACACAAAAGGCACTCAGCTTGAGCGAAGCGCTGCTGGCCGGCACGAATGAGGTAAGAAAAAACAAACCGGAGTGAGTCGGTTCATTCTCCCGGTTCAGTGACACTACTCGGGTTAATTAACCGGCTCTTCGGTCAGCTCGTCAACACGCGTGTTAAAGTGCTGCGAGTCCGTCAACCTCCTCTAACTTGGCTACAGCCAGTCAAAAGATGGCACGGCAACTGCAGACGCAGGAGACCCATCGACACAACTTGAGCCCCCTCCTCTTTCACTGAAGTCGCCGGTGTGGAAGTATTTTGGATTTCCAGTGAGTTATGTTGACAATGTTCGCGTTGTCGACAAAAAAGCCACAGTTTACAAGCTCTGCTATGTACCATATTCTTCCACTGGCAGCACGACTAACATGGCAGTTATCTGTTTGGTATATGTTCAACTGTTCGTAAATAGTTTAAGACACTTAATTGTTCAGAGAAGATTATGGACATGGCTGTTGTTTTTTGTTTGTTTTGTTGTGAACTTGAATGTCATATTCTGTGACGAATACTGCAGTTACAAAAGAGAAACTAGATGGCAGGTTGTAGATGTGTTATTGTTACATTATGTTAATAAATGTCAAAAATTTGACAATGTAGTGTGGTAAATTGCGAACATAGTTCAGATCTTTTACTGGTTTTTAAATCTCTTAATGGTCTTGGGCCTTCTTATCTTTCAGAACTGCTTTTACCCTATGAGCCTTCGCGGACCCTGAGGTCCTCCGGTACTGGCCTTTTTGTTATTCCCAAAGTCCGGACACGCACTCACGGAGAGGCGTCGTTCCGGTACTACGGCCCCCCCGTCTGTGGAACAGCCTGCCGGAGGACCTCAGGGCTGCAGAGAATGTTCAGATTTTTAAGAGCAGGCTCAAGACCCACCTTTTTAACTTTTTAACTTAGCCTTTCCTTGCTCAGCCACATATTAGCTTTATTGTGTGGATGAGAGAGGGTGTGTGTGGATGTTGGTGGTGGGTGTGTGTCTGTGGGTGTCTGGGGATGCATTTATGTGATGGGGGGGGGGGGGGGCAATTGTTTTTAACTGTAAAGCACTTTGTGCTACATTTTACGAATGTATGTATGAAAAGTGCTCTATAAATAAAGTTTGATTGATTGATTGATATTCTATTGCATAAAAGTCTAGTCTAAAAATGGCATAGCAACCTGTGCTTTAAAAAAAAAAAAAAAAAAAAAAAAAAAAATGAAAAAATCGAGAATTGAATCTAACTCCATAAACCGTGACCTTAGAATTTGGAGAATCGTGACACCCCTACCCTTTAAGTTGCAGTTCTAGAATGTTATTACAGTTCTAGAATTTGAAGTTGTGGTGTAAGAATGTCAGGTTGAAGTTCTAGAATTTTAAGATGCGGTTCACGTCTTTCTTTAACAGGCCGCGAGGTCAGTCACAGATTTACTGATTTTACTCCACACTTTTAAGGCTCTTCATGGCCTGGCACCCTGCTGTATCTCTGACCTCCTGGTACCGTACACCTTGAGATCCTCGGGCAGAGGTTGTCTGTCTGTTCCGGGGGCCCGGCTGAAAACTAAAGGGGACAAAGCGTTAGCAGTCCCTGGAACGATCTGCCTGAGGATATCAGGTCAGCTGGTCATTTGTCCCGCCCTAACAGGTGCAAGAACACTAACAGTGGACTCAGGAAGATGTCAATCACTCAGTCTAACCACACCCACACAGTCCTGGGAAAGGTCAAATCAGCCACATTAACTATAAACACCTGTGTGGGTGTTCAGGGCCTGTAAGTCGATTCTTTAAAACATACTTTTATCAGAGAGCCTTTCCTGACTTTATTTGAGCTTGGACGTCTTTTATTTCTTTAAAATGTTTTTACCACTCTTACCTACATTGTACAGGGTTTCATACACCTACTATTTTTTATTAATTATTTTTAAAATCCTGATGTTTTTCTGACTGCTCTGTTTTATTGTGAAGCACTTTGTAGCGTGGATTTTGAAAAGTGCTCTATAAATGAAGATGATCATAATCATTGTTACAATTATTAAATAATAGTTTAGTTTTAAATAAAACGAGAACATTTAAGAGCAGGAATGTCTGTAGTAATATCCTGTAATACAATTGTTGAATTCTGTTTTTATTGAAAATAAGGCTATTTTATACTCACTGTAAACTCACTCCCACAAGCCAATCCACTGACTTTCTCCCCACATTGGAAACCCGTCTAAAAAGCTACCTCTTCAAACTCTGTGTAATTATATAGCATTTGTCTGTCGTCGTTTAGTGCTTCGTATTTCTGGTCGTTCTTTGTTGTGCATTTGTTTTATCTTATTATTTGTACATGTAAGGTGTTCTTTAGTGTCGAGAAAGGAACCCATAAATAAAATGTGTTATTATACAGGCTGCCTTTACAATAGCAGCCTGGGCAGACCTCCAGACAGCCGGGGACATAAAGACCCTGACACACCAAGCCGACGGCCGGGGACTAGCGGCGACGACGGCCGACTGTGGCGTGGCCTCTCGTCTGGCCTTGTCGCCTTTGTCTTGGGTTACACACAGCTTCTCCAGTGCAGGGAGGCAGCCGACAGTAACCGCCACACAGACCAGCTCCTACGACAACCCCCTCCACAACCACGACAAACCCCTCCACCACCACAGCAAACGTTTCTTCCGCCACCAACACCACGACTGCCACCACCTCTATCTGGCATCTCCATATCTTGTCCACCTGAAGCCCCCCAGGGGCATTTCTAGGACTTGAGGAGGTTCGGGGCTTAGCCCGGGCCCATGTACATGAACTGAATGCAATGCAAAACGGCGCTCGGCTTGCCCAGCTTGTTAGTAGCCAGTGTATGTTCATTTTAGCTGCCCAGTTTGTAGATGTTAGTGAGATGGCACCAACATTTGGCCTAATCATAACTGGCCTGGCAATCCAAAGGCCAAAGTTCTGTTTCCAGATTAGTGTGGTGACTTATATGATGCAGGGGCTCTGGTCTCAAAATGTGATTGTTGGTTCTAGTTTGGAGGGTGGAACTATCCCGCAAATGAAATGCATCAATGTGGAGTAGCCCTTTCCAAACAGGCACGTTTTAATGGGTCAATAGATATAATGCGTTTGATGGAAACCAGGGGATGGAGGCAAAGGAGCAAGAAGAGGAGGGGAAAGAGATTGCAAATAATTTATTTAATTACAAATTTTCACATTTATATTATTTATTTATTTTATGGTGGCTATTTATTTATTATGGCATCAAAAACGGGCTGACAGAAAGAATCCCATCCACCAACATGAGAGTTGTTAAAGTCTGTGCTCTGTCCTCTTTAAACACACCATCACCTTCCTGATTGCTGGCAGCTGGCTCTCGGTGCTGGTGACCTGGTTGTTGTAGTTTTAAAGTGGCAGCCATATTGGTTGTAGGCTGTTGCAGCCACCTTTCCTGGACATATCCATTGACATATATAAAATGGACCAACAGATCCCGTTGCTCTGGACGGAGACCAGAGAAGGATATTAGAAACACGTTTCCGGTGATGGCTGAGCGTTACTGAGCAGCCTCCAACTGAGAGAGACGACGTAGATGTGAAGTGAGCAACCTGTCTGAAAGTTGTAAGTCTTCTGGTAGCTGTGCCAAGAGAAATCTCAATCATTCCCAGTCTTGCAGAGACGGAGAGCGTAGGTTTATGTAAGGAGATTGTCGTGTTATTGGGCATAGATTCAAGCGACACATTGTAGAGCAACTGAACAGCATTTATTAATGCGTCATTCCACATAAAAAACACCTCAATTTACCTAACACCCGAGCACCTACTAGTTCTGGTACTTCCTGTTGGGCCCTTCATAATAAAACCCGATTACACCACATCCCCCTTTCTAGGAGATGAATGCAGACTTAAATGAACATTTACTGCATGAATGAAAACAATTTTTTTTTTTCTCTTTTACTTTTTACAACTTTTTGAACACTTTCTTTTTTATGTAACTCTTTTGTATTCACAAGTCCAGTCTTTGAGGTTTTATGACACATCTACCAAACCTGGTTCTGACAGGACCTGGGGAAGCTGCCTTTGGAGTCTTAACTGCAGACTCTGAACAGTTCGGTGTGAGCCTGGCGCCTTCCGTTGGTCTGACTGGTGTACTTGGAATTTGAACCCTTGGTGTGATTTCAGGCAATGGCAATAGATGATGCCTATTTCTCCTGATGACTCCTGAAGGGCTCTCCACGATATATGAGCGGGGTGTAGAATGAGGTGAGATGACAGTCCCTTCACTCTTGGTGTCCGTGATCCACACCGGTTGTCGTGGTGAAAGTTGAGGAAGATCTCTCACACGATGTCTTTTGTTATACACTGTACTGTCTTTTAGTCTCCTCTCTCTCTCTCCTCACCACTGTTGCCTCATTTGGCAGGCTGGGAATGAGCAAAGAGGGAAGCTGAGGATCTGGCGTACGAAGTCTCCGTCCCATCAGTAGTTGCGCTGGGCTGTATCCATTAGCCAATGGGGTCGCTCTATAAGCCCAAAGTGCAAGATATGGGTCTTTTGCTTTCTTTAGTAGTCTTTTCACAGTTTGGACATGACGCTCAGCCTCACCATTGCTTTGAGCAAATCTTGGACTGCTGGTTACATGTCTGAAACCGTATGCTGCTGCAAAGTCTTTGAACAGCTGGCTTGAGAACTGAGGTCCATTGTCGCTGTAGAAAAGCTCTGGAATGCCATGTCTGGAAAAGATTGACTTTAGGTGTACTATAACATCTTCTGATCTCGTGGGCGTCAGTTTTGCTAACTCCACAAATCTGGAATAGTAGTCCACCACCAGAACATAGTTACTGTTGTCAAGAGTAAAAAGATCAGCTCCAACTTTTTGCCAAGGTCTTTCAGGGAGCTCACTGGGCATTAAAGGCTCCACTGCATTGGCACGTTCCTTAATGCATATGGTGCCGTTTTTTACGAGCTCATTGATTTGTCCACTCAGACCAGGCCACCACACTGTCTCTCTAGCTCTCTCTCTGCACCTAGACATTCCCTGATGTCCCTCATGTAGGGCTACGAGAACAGAGTTGCGCATAGTGGCAGGAATCACGAGTCTGGTGCCTTTCAGTAACAGTTCATCATGTACAGTTAGAGTGTCTCTGTGCGGCCAATATGCTTTGATTGGACCTGTGAGCTGGCTGTAATCTGGCCAGCCTCTCTGATACAAAGACATGACTTCAGAACATGTGTTGTCTGTCTTTAATTGTTCCTTCAGTTGTGTGATGTACGTTGAGCTAGCAGGTAGGCTTCTGATTATTACATCGACGTAGATGTTTGTGTCAGCCATTAGATCTGCTGCAGCTTTAGAATCTGAATCTTGCTCGACCGGTGCGCGTGACAGGGTGTCCGCTGTGAAGAGTGCTTTGCCTGGAGTGTGTGAGATGGAGTAACTGTACCTCATGAGCCTGAGTCGGAACCACTGGATCCTAGGTGGAAGTTCGGTTAGGGCTTGTTGTCCCAGCAGACTAACAAGTGGCTTGTGGTCAGTTTCTAAGGAGAAGTGTCTTTAAATCTTTCACATCCCCACGTTAATCCAAGCGCCTCTTTCTCCACCTGTGCATACCTCTGCCCTGTCTCAGTTAAGGAGCGTGAGGCGTATGCTACAGGTCTCCACAGCTCACCTTCTTTTTGAAATAGGACTGCTCCGAGTCCGTAGGATGAGGCATCTGCCGACAGCTTAAGATCTTTGTTTGGATCATAGAGTGTGAGAACAGGTGTTGACGTCAGTTCACTTTTCAGCTGATCAAATGCTTTTTGTTGTGCATAGCTCCAAACCCACTGGTTTTTCTTTGAAAGCAGATCTCTTAGGGGCTTATCTTTTTCAGCCAGTCCTGGAATAAATTTACCTAACTGGTTGACCATCCCAAGAAAGCTGCGCACTTCGCTGACGTTTGACGGCTCTTTCATTGCTTTGACTGCTCTGATTCTGTCCGGGTCAGGTTGGACTCCCTCCGCAGACAAAATGTGTCCAAGGAACTTTACCTCATGCTTGCTTAAGTCACATTTCTCCATATTTAGTGTGACACCAGCCTCTTGCAGTTTGTGAAGCACTGTGTGAAGTCTGACATTATGTTCCTGCTGATCCTTTCCCCAAATGAGGATGTCGTCCATGTGACAAACCACGCCTGGGAGCCCATTGAGAATCATTGACATTCTCCGCTGAAAATGTTCTGGGGCTGAGGCTATTCCAAAAGGAAGTCTGTTAAAATGGTAGCGTCCGAAAGGGGTAATGAACGTTGTATAATGTGCTGACTCTGGTGACAATGGGACCTGCCAAAAACCTCTGTTTGCATCTTACTGAAGACGATAGCTCCAGCCAGGGATCCAAGTGTCTGTTCCACTGAAGGTAAGATGTACTTCTCTCTGCACACTGCTTCATTGAGGTGAGTGAGGTCCACACAAATGCGCACTGAGTCATTTTTGGTTGGCACTGGGACCATACCTGAGCACCATTCAGTTGGCTCTTCAACTCTGCTGATTACTCCCATGGACTCCATTTTTTCTAGTTCCTGTTTCACTTTTCCCAACAAAGGAATGGGGACACGTCTTGGTGTGGCCAGGGAAAAAGGAACAGCGTCAGGTTTCAGCTTAATAGTGTAAGGTTGCTGCATTAACCCCAAACCCTGACACAGCTTTGGGTATTTCTCATTTAACACTTTCATGTCTATGCTATCTGCTCTAGACACAAGGTTTAGCTTGACACTTGCTGGCCTGCTCAACAGCGCTATGTGCAAATCTTTGATAACATACACGTTTTCTTCTATTTCTTCTTCACCTTTGCACAATGTTTCTCTGCACATACCCAATACATGGAGAGGAGTGCCCCCAGGTCCAAACAATGGTCTGTCTGGTTTGCATAACTCTGTCTCATTTTGGTTTATACAGTAGTACATCTGGGCTGGGATCACTGAAACGTCAGCTCCAGTGTCTATCTTAAATCTGACCTTGTGGTTTCTGATTGTAAGATCTGCATACCAAGGATCTGAACCTGCGTCTACAGAACCAAGGAACATGGGTGTGTCCTTATATTTCTCTGTCTCTATCACATGCACAGATTTAACAGACTTACACACCTTACTGTAATGTCCTCTTTTACCACAAGTATGACAGGTCACATCTTTTGCTGGACACTGAACTTTAGCATGTGCAGGGGTTTTACCACATCTGTAGCAGGATCTCTCATTTGGTGTTTTGGACTTTGTTGTGTATTTTGGCTGAGTTGGGGACTTGCATTTTGGATACTGTGGTTTTGGATGCTGTTGTTTTCTGTATTTCACTGACACAGCATCAATGTCCACGGTGTTCTCTCCTCTAATGTCTGTTTGTTGCCTTTTTATGACTTCTGACTGCCGGGCTTGATTTACTGCCTTCTCCAGCGTCAAATCCTTGTCCATTTGTAATCTCTCAGCTAAACTAGTGTCTCTGAGTCCCACGACGAGGCGATCTCTTATTAACTCATCGTGTAGTGCACCGTAGTTGCAGTTTTCGGCCAAAGCATAAAGCGCGGTGACAAACGAGTCAACAGTCTCATTAGTTAGCTGTACTCTTTGATTAAACCGGGCTCTTTCATAGATAATGTTTTTCCTGGGCACGAAATATATGTCCAAAGTGTCTTTTACCGCTTGATACTGTTGTCTCTGCACGTCCGATAAAGCTTGACCTCGAAGAATGTCGTCCGCTTCATCCCCCATACAGTAGATGAGCGTGTTTACCTGGTTAGCCTCTGAGCTAAGATGCAGATTGCTGGCTAGACGGAATCTTTCAAATCTCCGTATCCACTTTTCCCATTGCTGAGGCTTAGAAAAATCAAACGCTTCGGGAGGCTGAATGGTGAATGTGGCGTTCGGGGGTGGGTTTGCCTTAGCATTGTTGCCGCTGTTTACCTGTAGCTGGGGCGGTAGCCTGCGAGGCTGTGTATGCGGTGCGCTTGCTCCCGCTTCCTCTGTATCCGACATTATTTTCTCCCGATAAAATCTCTTTTTCACTCCCAGAACAGCTTACTTTCACTCCCCGGCGATTAAGCTCTTACTGCCGCCCGACTTCTGACACCATGTCGTGTTATTGGGCATAGATTCAAGCAACACATTGTAGAGCAACTGAACAGCATTTATTAATGCGTCATTCCACATAAAAAACACCTCAATTTACCTAACCCCCGAGCACCTACTAGTTCCGGTACTTCCTGTTGGGCCCTTCATAATAAAACCCGATTACACCACAGAGATAACATAGGCACAGGCTAATTATTGCTAACTAAAATGCTAGGTACTGTAAGGTAATTCCTCTACTATGGGACAGTAAGTCGTGTAGTCATGACACAATCGTTAGCCTATTTTTACAAAAACGTCTGCTACGGAGCCATAACGTGAGGTACAAGGTAATGGAGCCTTTTATACATTGTCGTGTTTCTTTAGAAATAAACAATGGACAAATAGTCTTTAAACGCTTCAGATGTGAAGTTATTCACTGTTAAAGTGGCGCAAAAATCAATGGCAGTCAATGGAATGCTAACGGGAGGTGATGGCTTGTTAGCATCAAAATGGCGCCGTAGAAGCTACGCGTTCCGAGGAGAAGCTTACCCCCTTGGACATATCTCCTGTCCAAACTAAACTAAACAAAGTACTGCTAAAAGGGGTAGTGAAAGACAACGGGCGACAACCTGAGTCAACTTAGCGCTCGTTTTTTCTACTTAGTTTTTTGGGTTTCATGAAATGCGCTAATATTAATATGTTATTATTACGTTGGTTGCTACAACAAACTCTTGCTAATTCTTTGGCTGGTGACACAGTGACAGTGATACCCGGTTTAGCTCACGATACATCCAAAGTAGGCTAAGTCACGGTATGCAACACTATTCTTTCATTGTAAATTAATGATTTTCTGTCTGTGCAAAAACATTCATCCCGACTACATGACCTCCCGCCCGCCATGTTGATGACACATATGACGTCAAGTCAGCAAGTCAGGCAACAAAATCTGAAACCGAGTTTCCGAGTTGTCGTTCCAACTTCAGCAGGCGTTCAGGTGCATTTTCCAACTCGACCTGTCCGACACTACATGAACGCAGCATAAGGTCACTGCCGTAATGTTACGTTTCCAGTATTTAATAATGTCATTTGAGGGTATTAAACTTCTGAAAAGTCTGTTTGGCTTTTTTACGTGTTGACCTGAATGTGATGTAATAACCACTGGTGGAGAACGTATTCCGATTGAAGTTAAAGTGGTTACAGGTAAAAGCTGTGTTGTTGCCGTGGTGATTCCCTCTCTCTCCCGGCTCCTGATTGCTGCCAAGCTAATTCACCTGCTCCCAGCTGCACACCTGCAACCCATCCACTAATCAACGCTGCACCATAGCAACCACTCACTGCTGGCCTGATCCTTGTCTCAGCTACAGTGGTAGTGGAACAGCGCAGTCACAGAATTGTGCATTCCAGTATATTTGCTTGTGTATTCTGTCTGATTTGCTTCTAACCTTATTTTCCTGTGCCATAGAATCTCTACCTGTCTGCCTACCAGGGGCGGACCTACAGCCCCATAACTTTGTTGTTCTTAAAACTGCACCGTAAAATCAAACCGCCACTATGTCCATAAGCTTGTCAAACCCCCTCAAGGTAAGAGCAGTTTCCCTTGGTGAAGTTTAAACACACCAATTTCACTTGTAAAAGTTACATTTGTAATGAATGGTATGTATGCCAAAGGTGATTCGGCGTAAGCAATAACAGCGTGTCTATTAATTAGTTAGAAATCGCTCCCTCGTGACTTGTAAAAGGATTTTGCCCAGTGGCGGTTTTTGGCACGGGCGAACCGGGCAGCTGCCCAGGGCGACATTTTTTCATATCACATGGAGGGCGGTACGAGAACGAGAACTTAAAAAAAAAAACCCAAAAAAATAAAGTCCTCTGCGCCGCAAAGTGGTTTTCTGTTATCTATTGTTTCACTGTGTGGGGAATTGGCAAATCAGACAACTCCCCTTAAAACACTTGATAAAACTGAGCCAAAACTCATTACATGGCGTTAGTAGTTTTAAGGAGTAGGAGTTGCTATACATCTTCAGGGGAGCGCAAGGACAGGTTGTATTTGTGATCTTATGTGGTGGGCCGGTCTGGGCCAAAATGCCAGGTCCGATTTTTGGTCCCAGACAGTCCGTCCCTGTCGATGACATCATTGATGATTTTGCGTCAAGGAAGGCCAGAGAGGTCAGGTTTTAGTTTTTGTTTGTGTTTTCTGTTCTTAGTGCTATAGTGTAATAATTAGATTTTCTTTAGTGTGTCTTCACATTTGTGTGATGAAGGATTTGTGCTATTTAGAATATTTCTATATTTTATTTGTATATTATTCCTAATATTGTATATTATTGTTGCACTCTGCTCTTGTTACATTTTTTATGATTGTATATATTTTTGGCACATTTATGTATATACTGTATATTTATTTTAAGTTCTCATAACCTACACTGTCATATTTTGTGCAGAATTGTGATTCCTGTTGTAATTGCAATAATTTTTTTTGGAGGGGGGGGGTTGCTCGAAGGGGGTCTCGCCCAGGGCGCCATTCAATGTAGAACCGCCACTGATTTTGCCCTTTGATTAGTTTTGATTTCAGTAAGGGCAAGAACAGCTTAATACAAAATATGAGATCAATCATTTTTATATGATTAGCCTAGCAGTACTATGTCACAGCAATGAGGCTGCACAAGTTAAACCGGGTTAGATCCTTTACTGTCAAACAACAAATACAATGGGATTAATTAGTCCTAAACATAACTGTTGTGTGCATGTGATGAATATTCTTCGTAATGAAGACTCTTCTGAACCTGACACTGATAACAGTGCTGATTGGAAGGAGACCAAAGAACCTCAGTCAGGTTTAAACTCTGAAAAAATATCAGTGATTCGAGATTTAGTGCTGGTGAGAGTCCATTTAGCTGCTCTGAGTGTGGGAAAAGATTTGGCTGGAAGACAAGTCTGAGGAGACATATGATAACTCATACAGGAGAGAAACCATTTAGCTGCTCTGTCTGTCAGAACACTTTTATACAGAGTGGAAGTTTAAAGACCCACATGAGAATCCACACTGGAGAGAAACCATTTAGCTGCCCCGTCTGTAAGAAAGCTTTTAAACAGAAAGGGGGTTTACATAGACACATGATAACCCACACAGTAGAGAACCTATTAAGCAGTTTAAAGTGAAGCTCCAGACTAGAAGGAGAGCAGAGAACCTCCGTCAGGGTTAAACCCTCTGAAAATGAATAAATTATCTAAAGGTGATATTAAAATGTAATAATCTGTGGCTCCTTAAAAAGACATAAAAGTCTAAAATCCTATAATTTGAAATTTAAGCTTTAAAATGTCTGACATGTGAGTTCGACAGGTCTTATAAATTGATTTGATTATGAAGGTTATGTGACTGTTGAGCTCTTTGATACTCCAAAGATTAACTGGTTAATTGTTGCAACTTAATCTGGACTTGTTTGGAAATGAAACAAAAAAATCTTTGTAACCCCAGCCCTCTCCAAAATGGCTGCTGATCTGTAGTCACAAGGAGCAGCCACCCAACTCGCAGAGAATGACGGGCTCTGGTGCTAGTGACGGACTTTTCAACAACAGAACAAAAAGACTTTTAAAGTATGCGGAGGAAAACTCGGGTTGCGAGACATTTTGACATTGACCCCTGGAGAATCCGATACTGGAAGAAACAGAAGGCTGAGCTGACAAGATTAGCCGACAAGAGCAAAAAGTTAGCTTGGAGCTAGAAGCAAATAGCTACCGTCTGTAACGTTAATCAGATACTGGTGTGCTGCAGGTGTTTCGAAGCGGAAACACACTTGTTACGAGATGGCTGTTGTTTGAATAAATAATTTTACTTTAAATATCTAATATTTGCTTGATCAGCGTGTCTTCTTTTTATAATATTGTGACAAATTAGCTATGTTGCATAATGTAAGAACAATAATAACGACATAGCCTACCGAAACCATGTCACAAGAGGTTTTTAACCAAAATACACAATATTGATTCATGATAACAATCATCCATATAGGGAGTTTACAAGAGTGAGTGAAAGCAGCAGTGAAACTATTTATATAGTAAATCACCTTTCAACATAAATTAAAACAAGCATTACTGTAGAATAACTATGAATTATTAGAGTGCAAATCCAACTAAATTGTCAAACTTTTTTTGTTTGTAGATGAAGAATAGTATTTTTGTTTGTTGTTTGGATGGATCATTACAATGTATATTTAATTAATACATTTAACAATTTGGAGAAGTGTTTTTTTTTTCAAAGTAAAACCCTGATCTACTGGCCTGGGGGGAAAAAATGTTACGTTGGACCCTGTGAATAGATGTACACGTCATGTGGGGCTGCCTGCTCCCGGATTTTAAAACAGAACATAATGGCGGCTCGTTTGTAATAGGATCTTTTTTTTTTTTTTAAATAATAGCTCACCGAAATGTGTTTCTGAAAACATATTATGCGAGAAGTAGGCTATCCAGTTACTGAATATGTCTTCATTTCAGATTGACAGTGGTCAGTTTAAAATGTATTCCTATTACCCATACCAGGGCATCAATGAATCAATCAATCAAAGTTCTTATCAGATCATCCAAAGGGGGTGGATTAACTACTCACATTAAACCTAAAAGACCCTCAAGATGTGAATGATCCTTCAGAACTGAAATGCCTGGGAATCCCCATCAGTCATTCACAACTGCCCAATGTTGTTGTGAGATAGGCTCCTTGTTGTCCGATTGATGGTATTAACTGTAAGGAAGTGTGTCAGGCCTCGGCGGTTCTCCACTTTAAAAACTGAACTTATTTCATAGCTGTGATGGCCGAGTGGTTAAGGCGTTGGACTTGAAATCCAATGGGGTCTCCCCGCGCAGGTTCAAACCCTGCTCACAGCGATGTCTAACTACAGAAACAGCATTGGTTTTGATTTGGGAAGCATTTATAGCAGATTGAAAGCCATCATTGCAGCACCCAATGGTTCTAATTCTCACTGGTCAATCTTTGCTTGTTTGTTACTTTGAAAATAGGTTTGGCACTATGGTAAGAGCAGCTGCTTAAAATGCTTTTTTTTTTTAGACCTATTCACTAACTGTGGACTAACGACCCATATTTAACCCCTAATACCCTCAAGGCGTGAAGGATCTTTCAGAGGTTAAATGCCTGGGACTCCCCAACATGCAGTTTAAAAAACGATTATGGTCTGGTTAAGGCAATAACCCAGTTTCTCAAACATCATGTAAACAACGGTTACCCCAGTTAAAATCAGAGTTCTCATAACCCAGTTAACAGTAGGAATCGACCGATTATCGGCCCGTTCTTTGTCAGTTTGCAGATTATCTATGTTGCCGTTTTATTTGCCTGATAACCGATAACCCGACTCTTTAAATTAACTCACGAGTCGCAAGTCTGTAATATCATTGCAATCTAGGATCAGTTGAGTCCTACTACAATTCAATCTAAAATGATAACAGCGCCACACACAAACCTCTTGCAACATTAGCTACTACTAGTCCTAGCCATTTTAGCTACCAAAAGCTTTACAACTTACAATTTCGTAGGCAACAACAACTCATCAAGTCAACTCAAGTGACTGAGTGAGCAGAGAGACAGGCCGGAAACATTGCAAGCTTGCAGAACTCACGAGCCCTCAACGACCCGCGAGCTCCCGCGCGAGTCAGTCAGTCGCGCAAATCAGCCGGCTATGTTGTCATGAGTGGATCATTCTGTAGCAGATGAGGGAGTGAACTTCACTCGAGCTCAGGGTAAAGCAAATCAACAACAAAACCATTCTTTCACTTCTGAAATAACATACAATGTTCTGCACATTGCCTAGCTAGGCCTACTGTAGGTTTGGTGCGTAAATGTAGTATGTTAAAATGCAATTAGGTTCGAGCAGACAATCCGAAACATTGCAAGCTCACTTCGGCTCGCCTATAGATCAATACTGACTCAAGTGACTCAAGTGACTCGCACAACCCGGATCAGTTTAGCGAGTGACTCAGAATAACCCAAATCCTTAAAAGGAATCGAGTTTGCCAGGCCTACTCTGTGTCTGTCCATCTGCTCCACTTCACTCACCACTGAGTCCGACTTAATGTCCCGGCCACAACACCGTCTGATTGGCTAGATGTTATACGAGTAATAGCCAATCAACATTCAACCTCGCTGCTAACAGCCAATCAACACTCATCAAACTCACGACATGCAGCAGCCTAGAGCAGAAGCGTCTCCTTCTCCGTGCAGTTCTTCGTGCTAAGCTTCCAAGGTAAGGCTGCAGGAATTTATGAAGTTAAAAACGTTATAATCTTCACACTAAAGTTGCAAGAACACCTCCAACTCTGTGATCTATTTCTATAATGACAAGCCTAGCCAGTAATATCACTTAAAAAGCCAGAATGAACTTTTTGTGGTGATAGCGTTAGCTTTCAGTGTAACTGTAACTTCACCGTTAGCATTAAAGGAGTTTATTAATATAGAGCGATAGTTACATGTTTAATCTTTAAATAACATTAGTTCCAATTGCAACAGGGACTTATTGAAGCTTCCACCCTGCAAATGGAACATTACTCATCCGTATGAGACATACAACATGAGTACGTTATATGCAACGTTAGCCGACAATTATGCCGAGTCTCGCAGCTATTTTGAACGCCTTAGCAAACGTTGATTAATTCATTTTCTGGTTCATTAGGCCTGTAGACAGATGAGTAGGAGAGAGAAAAAAAACCCAAGCATATGATGATATAGCTTGCACTTGAAACTATGACTTAAAATCAATTAAAATGAGCTCCACCTTCACCAGCTGCAACATTTAGGTTTTAAATGCATAAATAGCCTAGTTATATATTATTTTGAAAGGGAAGTTTACTGTTGTAAAAGTCAGTATTTTGTGTTTGTTACGATAACATTTACTAAAGATTTGTAATGCAAGACATATACACATATACTTGTAAATGTTCATCTACTTCAATAATAAGGTAGCCTAGGTTTTTTTTTGAATAACAGGTTTACGTTCCTCTCATCTTATTGTAAGGACTCTGGCAACTCAAGTGTTCTGCATGTATTAAATTAAGCTAGTTGTGGGTTAACATAATGAAAATATTTGAATACTTGAATTTCTCACTGTCTCTCTCAGCCTTCCTGGCAGCCAAAAGCTTAACTCTGTTGCTAACTCCGCCCATCCTGCTGACGAATTTGCGTGACGCATCAGAGGAAAGGAGGTGTCATCCCATCCCGTCTCTCCTGTGCTTCCTCGGTAAGACGGACTAAGATGGAAAGAAGGAAAGAAAGTGGAGGAACCAGCGATGCTATGTAAGGAGTGAGATGCAGCCTCTATGTTTCTCTCCTCCCCTGTGCTCAGTTAATCGGCACCATTTTGGGGCATCTTGTGACGCAATTTCCTTGGTGGCGTAACCAACGGACAAATTAAACCCCCAGCAGGCCTAGGAAGGACGGAAACAACAGCCTCGTCGAGCGTCGTGTTATAATTGATGATGAAATGCATTCAGTCAGAACAAAAGCCAGAGCAGACAAAGCATGAGACGTGATGGACACGGTGCGAAGAAAGGAAACTGAAGCCAGCTCAGTCCTGATCGCTGCTCTCTGTCAGCTGGGTCCAGGCCTTTCCAGAGGGCTGAAGTTAAGCTGAAGCAGAAACAAGAAACTGTGGTGTGGGATGATGAACCTCTACAAAAACTCACTAATACACATTACTTGTTGTCATCTTTAAATGAGAAGCTGTTAATGCCAGGGTTTTTAATAAGTGGACTTTGACTCTGTGCGTGTTTCCCACCCTGGTTGACAAAATCTGAAGTTACATTTTTTTTTCCAATCAGCGATGTAATTTTAATGACATAATGATAATCTGATTGGTGACTAGAGTCTCTCAAAATCTGACGAAAATCTTTTAAACTGACCTTTGTCGATCTGAAATGAAGACAGATTAGACAACTGCATGGCCTATTTCTTGCTTAAAATGTTTTCAGAAACACGTTTCGGTGCACACAGACCAGCGGCCTCAAGCCCCTCTCTCTTTGTAAAGATGCACGTGCGTTACCGCGGCAACAATTCACTTCAGGCTTAGAGGCTGGTGGTAACCATGGATGTAGCATGCTGCTTGTACTGTTGTGGCTCCTGTGGAATTAACTGTTCGAATAATACCGTAAAAACGCCGCAGCCACACTGCTGTGAAAGAGTCCTGAATGTCATCTGTCATCAGAGTCTGGTTCTTCACCCTCCCCGCGGTAGTCACCTGCGCTCGAGCTTATCTGTATAATGGAGTTGACTGGAGCGTACCGCTAACCAAAGCTAACCGCTAACCAGAAATAACCGAGCCTGTTCCCGTTCTTTGTCTCCATGCCCGTACCCTTTGACTGTATTTATAGACTGAATAAAACATGACATTTTATTAAGTTGGCTGTAAAAATTTTAAACTTGGTCAAGAGTTTTTTGAATGACAGAAATCTGAAATCTGTTCAGACATGACACATGTAACGTTCTGGTACAAAACAACATTGCATTTAAGTTTTGGGCTCTAGACAATCAGGGAACAGGTTTGTTGCTGACAATCAGGCACTGCTGGGATTTGAACCCAGGATCTCCTGTTTACGAGACAGGCGCTTTAACCACTAAGCTACAGCGCCTCCTACAGGCTGATCACTCTTGCAAGAATACAATGAGCTAGTGAACAAGGATGTGAACAATAGATGTTAAAAAAAAAACAACACATTTGTTAATGCTTTTAAACAATTTTAGTGAGAAACCCTGAACGCAAACATAGTACTACTGTAATATAATATTAAATATATTATAATATTAATAATATTAAACCTTCAATTCTCTTTCACCTTGTATAAGTTGCATAATATACTGACTGATTGATGAACTATTACTGGGTGTTTATATTATTATAACTTCTTTCAGATCAAACATCTTAAGATATGATTGGAATATTTTGTTAATGTAACATTTTTTAATTCTAATGTACTTTTACCATGTCATGTGTAATAGCTTCAGTACAAATTTAGAACAACTATTCTTTACGTTTCTTGCTGAGGTTTGTTCTGTTAAAGTCCCCAGGAACAATGAGAAGGTTGTCTGGATGTTTTTCTCTCCACGTTAGTTATCTGAAATTAATAATGAATGTGATGTTTTATTTAGCAGAATTACACTATGTTGTTCTATCCTATCCAATATTTCTGATATTTCTAAACAGATTTTCTATGTTGTATTCTGATAAAAGCTACCTATATATTGTTTAGTTGTGACATCACAACTGTACGGAAGTCCTGACAGCTTGTTTAAATGCACCGTTTCTGAATACAGACTGTGTGCATGTGTCTGTGGATTGAGCGTTTTGATGTTTTTGCAGTATGCATATTTCACCTCAACCTGCTGTATGATGAAAAAAGACATTCGAAATCTCACTTTTTACAATATGTACAGAATGTTAAATGTTTCAACAACCCATCTAATATGAAAAGGTTGTATTTGTTGTCGATCTTCATTTTGATCATTTATAGAACATACTCGATGAGCCTCAGTTGTCTTGAATATAGGTTTATTACAACACGGATCTGACGTCAGAGAAGATCTTGGTACAGCATGTACGCATGGACAAAGTCATACCAAAAACTTACATTTCACTCAGCTTTATATGGCACCTATATTCTTGTATAAACACACCATCAGACAAATTAATATTCAAATTATAAATATTAAATAAAATATCAAACATTCCTTCATGCCTTATACGTTTCTACCACAACATCGATATCGGTCCATTGCATGGACAGTTGACAGAATTCAAATGATGTGAAGTCAACGCCTGCTGTGTATTCAAATCAAATTGCTGTTTTGCGTGGTTGTGTTATTTTAAACACATCTCATTTGGTTCCTGTATTTGCAGTATGTGTGTAGTAAGTGGAGCCTCTCCACAGGAAGCATCACACTCAATTTAATCTAAAATAATACAATCTAAAGAAATCCTGTGCAGTAACACTCTAATACCAAATCATCTACTATACTTATATAGCATATACACGCATGTACAGCATTTGAATAAAGTAAATCTATGCTGTAAGTACTGTACATATCCATTCATGTACCGTATATATGTGTATATATGCTGCACATGAACTTACTAAAGTGATTTGGGATTTGTTGCCTGCAGCCGACTCAGGCCTGTGCTCTGTTTTAATTCTATTTGACCTCAGCTCAGCTTTTTGACGCTGTGGACAATGATGTTTTAATAAGCCGTCTGAAAAACTGTGTTGGTATTAGTGATGTAGACCTGGATTGGTGTATCTCTTCTCTGTCAAATAGGTCTTTCTCTGTGATCCTTGGACAAGCCTCCTCTCATCATTCAAAAGTTGTAATATTAATTTCCATTTCTATGCTGATGACACCCAGTTGTATGTCCCTTTGCTGTTCGGGCCCCTCAGCTGTGGAACTCCCTGCCTGGAGATCTCAGGCAGGCAAATATATATATAGCAAAAATCTCTTCTTAAGACTCACTTTTATCGTATGGCTTTTTTCATAACTGTTGTATTTATTGCTATTATTGTTGTATTATTTATTGTTGAATTTGAATTATTGTATTTATATTTTAATAATGGATCGTGGTTTTTATATATTGTTTCTACTGTACAGCACTTTGTAACTTGGTTATCAAAAGTGCTACACAAATACAATTATCATTATTATTAAAGTAACTTATTACATTATCCCTACCATATTTATTCAGCCCTCTCCTATAACCATTTAAACCACTGTATTGGTTGTTTAATCAATAGTATTATACTGAAGCAATGTAACAGAAGATATACAGGCAGTTGAATTAATTAAAGAGAACATGTTAAGTTACCAGAAGGACATAACAAAAACTTAGCAGCTGTTTTTACAGGAGCATGTGGAGACCACACCAGAAGATGTTTAATTAGGTATTGGTTTGCTTGTAACTAAAGTGAATTTATTGAAATCTAATCCTTAACCACATTGGGCGTTGTTCTTGGAACATGCTAATGTTCCTGCTCTGTGTAGAAACAGCAGAGGTAACACCAGACTGCTGGGGACATTTAACCAGTTCCCAGCCACTGTCCCCACACAGTCAATACCGTCCCTCAACAAATTAAAAACAGCCCAAAACACACTTGAAGAGCATCTCAACAAAAGCACTACCAGTATGGCCACGATCGTGTAGAAAGCCTTCTGCTTTGATTGCTCAACTCTTTCCCTGGTCCCGCCCTGTTTCCCTGGCCCTGGACGAATCAGAACACAGAGAACAGAAAGACTGCAGAAGGAAATGACGAATAAGGAGAAAATCAAGACGCCGAACTGCACGATTACGGAGACATGTTTTAAAGTTGTCAGTCCTGTGGTCCCAAAGGAAAGCAGCCAAACACAACCGTTAGTGATATTTCTGATTCTGATCCCTCTCTCTTTCCTCAGGCTCAGGTAGGTGACGGGACGAACGACAGCCAGGTAGCGCTCCACACAGGTCAGGATGTGAAAGAACATCTCTCCATACCAGGTTAAAGCCCAAAGATAGTAACCCACAGAAAATATATCAACATGATCCCCATAGATACTACAGTAGCAGAGGGTGCACCCGAAGACACCAATCAGCTCCATGGCGACCATGTGGTAGGTGAAGCTGTCTGAGTGACTCGTCATTGCTGCTGCTGCTGCAGAGGCGGAGCAATGTCGCCACCATCGTTGGAGACCCAGGTAGAGGACAAGGATGCAGAGAGGGAGGAGGACGAGGATGTTGGTGATGTAGAATGCAGTAAAGATGAAGGAGCTTGGTTCGGTCATGAGGCAATACATGTAGACAGGGATGATAGGATGAAGAAGGGAGTCATTGGAGGAGGGAGAGTTTACTGCCATATCTGGAGAAGAATGAGAATAATAACATAAATAACATATTTTGCATGTGTATCAATCCTTGAAGAGGGATTCATCCTGTACTGCACTTCTCTGCCACTTAAAGTATTCTGATATTGTAAAATCAGTGGAGTGCCTCTTTGAAGTTTCTGTAGCGACTAGAGCGGTAGAGGAAAACCACTAACTTTACATAACACAGTATCAACTATGCAAGTGTCCAAACAGTAAGATAAAGTTTGTCTTCTGTCCGTTTCAGTCGTCCACACCAATGGTTCCCAAACCTTTTCACATCAAGGACCCCTAAACTGACACAAAATTGGACCATGGACCCCCATTTGATAGGTTTGATCTGACTGGATTTTTGCTTTTAGAAGTTTTTGAAACCCATGACCACAATAGTCACACGTTCTGTATTTGTGTTACTTTTGGATGAAATTATAGTTAGAAATAAACAATTCCCCTTTTTACTGGGGACACCATGGAAGGACCCCTGGGCACATTAAAAATGAATAACACCAACCTTATCAGTATTTGTTTCTGGTCTTCCTCCCTCTGTGGACTCCTGTGTCTGAGTATCTGATCTGACAGCCTCTCTCTCTCCAATCCAAATTCAAATGTTTAATTTGAATAAAAAACAAAGTGGCATTGGCAAATGAATAAACCTATTGATAAACAATTACAGTGACACATCGCTACATTTAAAATGTATTGATATCATGTCCTTACTATCCTACATTTATTTCTTTATTTAAATCAAGTATTATAATATTGTTACATTATTGATTCCTGCATACACACACACACAACTAAATACCATTTGTGTCCAGCCATAATATCTCAACCCATTTTAGACAGGCGTCTTGTTAAAGTAGTTCTAACATTGGAACAGACAGTGGTGTCAGTTTTGACAACAGATCTGATGTGATTTTGATTAATAATAGAACAAAGTCAATGAGCCTCGTTCCATTAGATGGACAGAATTCAAATGATGTGAAGCCAAAGCCTGCCGTGTAGTCAAATCAAATAGTGCCAATTACTGTTTTGCATGGTCGTGTTATTCCAAAGGAGCTGTATTCAATACAGTAGCAAACAAATATTTGCTACGTAACAGATGCATAGTGGCAAGAGGGATATCCAAATATACTTGACAAAAGTAATTGGTTGAACTTAACCATTATGAAATGTCAGTATCATTCTCTCTTCTTTGGAAAAAATCCATTATTGAGATTCTCACAAAAAAACAGTGTGATGCGTTATCAACTGGCATTACCAACAATGGCTAACCTGGCTAGAGCTAATGAAAACAATGAAAATGTGAATTGTGGAATGGAACGCATTTAACTTGGGTGTGACGTCATTCCCAGCTCCGGCTTCCGAGTTCCGAGGTAAATGGAATGCACTAGCTGCGTTTCATTCAGCCTCGGATATACTGGGGCGGGACACTGGAGGGCATACGAACTAAATAATCTCTGAATGAGCAAGAAGAAGTAGAGAAGAAGTGAGTGGAAGTAAAGGAAAGCAGGCTGCCTGGCAACAGTCGTAAACACATCCATGATGAACACTGACAAAACATTAAAATCATCTACTCTAATCATTAATGTGATTTATCTCCAAATCGAAATGACTGCCTGTAACACTGTTAAGAACACTCTTTCCCGGTGGTCTGGCTATGTCCTCCAGAGGACGAAAAACTGAAGTTTATTCCCCCTCAAAAATAGGTAATTTAGCACTGTAGTGGTTATGACCATATCAGTGACTATGTAACTACATGGAAACGGGCCAAATGATGTCAGTGGAAGCTCTTAGAGGTAGCTGCAGCAACTCCAGTTTGCTAGGACTGATTCAGGTCGGGTTTTTTTCAATCGAAAGTACTCGCATATTTATAGCGATCAAGATTAACGTAAAAATTGGCCGGAATTCTCCTTTAAGGCTCTTTTTTACTCTCTGTGGTCTTTACATGAAGAATCACAGAGATGTTTGGACGGACGAACCTGCTCTTCCCAGCCGACCATGTTGAATTGAAAGCGAAGCGCGAATAGTTACTAAAATTCAGAGGTGCACGACCACGACCAGGCGCCGCTGCTGGAAACGACAGCTGTTATGAGGTAACACCGCAGCTACCATAAACCTAGCTTGACAAGGAGCGTCATGCTTACCGCACATAGTTACCAAACCAGGTTCACAAAACTCAGATCACACTATCAAACTAGGCGGTTCTGTTCTAATATGATTCAAGATTTTGTTACTAAATTAGAGTGACCAGACGTCCCCGGTTTCGGTGACCTGTCCCCGGCTGGAGCTGTCCCCGGAAATGTCCCCGGTTTTCACTGTGACTGACAGACCCGAAATTGGAATGAAAGAAAGAAAACATTGACCAAATGTATAGTCGCGCACCTACACGCGCAGGCTCAAGACAGCCAGAGCAAGCACTGCTCAGTACTCAACTTCGGGAAAGTTAGAAAGATATTCATCGATTCGAACTTCAGGGATCAATTACTCTGCAGCGAAATGTTATTAAATCACAAACGACGCATCTTTCCTACCATAGTAAGGTAAACAACGAGCTACAAACTCATTTTCATCAAAACGAGCTGTCCTCCAACCTGGAGAAATAACATTGGTCTCTACGAGCAGCCGGCGGTGAGACAGTAGTAAGACGAGTGCTTAGGGACGGTCTACAAACTACAACACCGAAAAGAGCTAGCTTCCAACAAAAATATGTATTAATTTAATGATTAAATAAGGTAGTGTCTCCAAACTTACCTCAATTATAACTTGTCTCCTGCTAGTTGTACTACAGCACTTACTTTTCAAAAATAGGCACATGCCTAATTTTGGGGAATATTTTTTGCCATCATTTTTTTAATATATATATATATATATATATGTCATAATTACAAAGAGGCATGTCTCCAAAACTACTCCACACACAGAACACCTCCTGCTTGTTGTCTGAATTTCTTTTCAAAGTGCACCAGATTGAGGCATTTAAAGACAAAATTTTCTTACAGAGGAGCATGCCCATGGACCCCCATAGGGGGGCTTGTGCCTAGGTCTAGGTCTAGTGACGCCCCTGGGGCAGTGTCCCCGTTTTAAGTTTACAAAGATAAAAACATTACCTGTTTTGGAGGTATTTACGCTTCTGAGCTGCAAATGTCCCCGGATTTTGTCTCAGAAATCTGGTCACCTTATACTAAATTGCCTTTTTCTACCCTAAAATGTTTAGCTGTAATTGGAGATTCCCTCTCTCTCCCGGCTCCTGATTGCTGCCAAGTTGATTCACCTGCTCCCAGCTGCACACCTGCAAACCATCCACTAATCAATGCTGCACCATAGCAACCACTCACTGCTGGCCTGATCCTTGTCTCAGCTACAGTGGTAGTGGCACAGCTTAGTCACTTGAATTTTGCATTCCAGTTTATTTCCTCATGTATTTTGTCTGATTTTTCTCCTGTGCCATATAATCTCTGCCTGCCTGCTCATCATAACCTTTTTCCACTGAATAATTAAATTGCTTTAACTTGATGGAATTGTGATAAAGAATGTATCTGAATATACCCCACATTGTTAGGGTATTCAAATAAGTACAGATTGCAGTATTTTATGGCAATTGACATTTTATCAATCCACTTGACAAGAGCGGCTTCTGGTGGGGGAACATTTAGAAGGCCTTCATCCATAGCTCTGTGAAGTTTAGAGTGGGCAAAAAAACCGCCCTCTGAAAGCCTGCCCTGGCTCCCCACATTCACGTAAACAAATCTATAATTTGCATCCACAACAGCCAATAACACCACAGAGAAGCAGCCTTTGTAATTGCAGAAGGTGCTGCCTGAATGGCTGACATGTACTGTATGTATATATGCTTTCCATCCAGGGTGCCGAGGCAGTTTGGATACTGCCACTTCCCATACAACTCCTTGGCTATAGTTTTCCAGGCACCTTCAGATGTTGGTGTCTTAATTAAAATTCCATGATACACACATATGGTGCAATTCATTAATTGCAATGTTTTCAGTTTCATACCTGTCTGTAGTCTGATGTAAGATAACTAATAATCTGTATAATAATAATCTACCTTGTGAAATGTGAGGGAGGGAAGAAGGAAGGAGTTGTTGACCTGCATACAACAGGAGTGTTACTCACATGTGGCCAAAAATCGCAGTGTTACAGACAACCGTTCTCTGGCACTGAACGCCTTCCGTAACCTGGTGCTGTTCTTGGTAATGAGTGTTGCCACCCGTTCCAGCAGAAAGTCAAATTCCTCCGCTGTCATGCGGAGCATTTCCTTAAAAGTTAGTGTCCGTAAGATTTTTATCTAGTTAACTGTCTAGAAGTACCTATCTGTCAAAAGGTGAGCATATAACCCACTGATGAAAGCACTTGGATATGCTACTTTGTCAAGTAATACAATCTGACTGTCTGCGGCGACTTTCCCGCCCTAAATTCAAATGCAGCGCGTTTGTGTAGTGATGTTTTTTACGTCAGTCAGCAGCGGTTGGTCTCTCCCCGTCTGCCCAGTTGGAGCTTGGCAGAGCCAGTAATGTAATTTTATTGTACTTGGAAATTGAAAACTTCTTTAAAGCGAAAAAAAAATAAAAGCCTGTGCGTAATGACGTCACATGCTGTTCTGCGGTCAAATTCAAATTCATTTGAGACATTTTATGGTGTTTCCATTCATTTTCGCACTGAATCGCACAACATTCAAGCGGACATTTGCGAACAAAGTTTTGCTAGACACAATGGATCGCGCCGTCAACCTACAAATGATTCATATTGCGCAAGTTGTAATAGGGCTTATGTGCCAGCATGATAGTGACAAATCAAGATGCAATAAGAAAACGACGACGCTATCAACACATTGCTATGATGATGCAGATGCACGTAAATGCCCGACGACAATGGAGGCGGCCTGAGGTGTGGGAACGAGAGAGCTCCAAACAGATCTTGAAGATCGTGGTTTAGAGACACTTCACGGAAACCCTTTGGTTGAAGCATTTTCCAATGTGATGTTTTACTGGCCCGTCCCTTGACCCAGATAGGCCATGGCCCTCCGGTTCCAATCAAGAAGCGTATTACAATTGCACTCTACAAACTGGCTACATGTGCAGAGTACAGAGTGGTAGGCGAAACGTTTGGGGTCAGCAAGACCACCGTGTGTTTAGAGCGTGTGCAATGCCATAGGAACGAGGATGATGCTAAGGTATATATAGGCTACCTACCTGGAGTGGATGAGGCGCATGAGATCTCACTGCTTAACTCCAGAATGCACCTTGCGCCACAGGTGTATGGCACAATAGACAGGACTCACATCCCGCGTTTAGATCCCCTGCTGAAGGCTGCAGGGATTTTGTCAATAGAAAGGGCTGGCTATCAATGGTACTACAGGCTGTATTAGACGATCGTTGCATCTTAAGGCACATTTGCGTCGGCACTCCCGGTAGTGCGCGCGGTCTTCACCACTTCTGACCTGTACAGGTGCGTCTGTTTAACATATAACATATCATACTATGACTTTTAAATGGCTTTTTTCAACATACTATACTATAACTTTTTCATTACTTTTTTGACATACTATATTTCTTCACTTTTTTTGACATACTATATGATTTTTTAATAAACTATACTATGACATCACTTTTTTGACATACTATACTATGACTTTTATAATTTTTTTCGACACACTATACTATGACTTTTTATCACTTTTTTTTAACATACTGTACTATGACTTTTTTTTGATAAACTATACTATGACTTTTCCATCACTTTTTTGACATGCTATACTATGACTTTTTATTTACTTTTTTGACATACTATACAATGATTGTTTTGGTAAACTATACTATGACTTTTCCATCACTTTTTTGACATGCTATACTATGACTTTTTATTTACTTTTTTGACATACTATACAATGATTGTTTTGGTAAACTATACTATGACTTTTATCACTTTTTTGACATAGTATACTATGACTTTTTTTGATAAACTAAACTATGACTTTTTATTACTTTATCAACATATTATGCTATTACTGTTTTCAACATAATTTCTTTGGTGTCACAGGCAACCAGCAAGTAGTCACAGCAAGTAGTCACATTTTCATGACATTTTTTTATGGCTTTACTTTACTATGACTTTTTATCGTCATACATACAATGAGTTCTTTATTGAACATACCATACTATTACTTTTAAATGGCTTTTTTCGACATACCTAATATGACCTTTTGTCACTTTTATCAACATGCTATGCTATGACTTTTTCATCATGTTTTTTTTAGACTTTGTTTAATTAAACTATACTATGACCTTTTCACTTTTTTTGACATACTAAACAAGGACTGTTTATCACTTTTTTCAACATACTGTACTATGAATTTTTGTTGATAAACTATAATATGACTTTTTAATCCCTTTTGAGAATGCTATACTTTGAGTTTATTACTTTTTTGACATACTGTGACTTATTTTTTTCGACATACTTTTCTATGACTTTTTTAAATAAACTATACTATGACTTTTTATCCCTTTTTAGACATGCTATACTATGACTTTTTATCACTTTTTTTTTACATACTATATTATGACCTTTTTTGACATACTATTCTATGACTCTTTATCACTTTTTTCGACATGTTTATACTATGACTTTTTTGATAAACTACACTTACTTTTTATCACTTTTTCGACATACTATGATTTTTTTAACATTCCATACTATGATTGTTTGACATATACTATGACTTTCAATAACTTTACGGTATACTAAACTGACTTTTTTCAACATACAATACTATGACTTTTTTAGACATACTATGCTATCCATCCATCCATCTTCGTCCGCTTATCCGGTCTCGGGTCGCGGGGGTAGCAGCTCCAGCAGGGGACCCCAAACTTCCCTTTCCCGAGCCACATTAACCAGCTCCGACTGGGGGATCCCAAGGCGTTCCCAGGCCAGGTTAGAGATATAATCCCTCCACCTAGTCCTGGGTCTTCCCCGAGGCCTCCTCCCAGCTGGACGTGCCTGGAACACCTCCCTAGGGAGGCGCCCAGGGGGCATCCTTACCAGATGCCCGAACCACCTCAACTGGCTCCTTTCGACGCGAAGGAGCAGCGGCTCTACTCCGAGCTCCTCACGGATGACTGAGCTTCTCACCCTATCTCTAAGGGAGACACCAGCCACCCTCCTGAGGAAACCCATTTCGGCCGCTTGTACCCTGGATCTCGTTCTTTCGGTCATGACCCAACCTTCATGACCATAGGTGAGGGTAGGAACGAAAACTGACCGGTAGATCGAGAGCTTTGCCTTCTGGCTCAGCTCTCTTTTCGTCACAACGGTGCGATAAATTGAATGTAATACCGCACCCGCTGCGCCGATTCTCCGACCAATCTCCCGCTCCATTGTTCCCTCACTCGCGAACAAGACTCCAAGGTACTTGAACTCCTTCACTTGGGGTAAGGACTCATTCCCTACCTGGAGAAGGCACTCCATCGGTTTCCTGCTGAGAACCATGGCCTCCGATTTAGAGGTGCTGATCCTCATCCCAGCCGCTTCACACTCGGCTGCGAACCGATCCAGTGAGTGCTGAAGGTCACAGGCCGATGATGCCATCAGGACCACATCATCTGCAAAAAGCAGCGATGAGATCCCCAGCCCACCGAACTGCAACCCCTCTCCACCCCGACTACGCCTCGATATCCTGTCCATAAATACTACAAACAGGATTGGTGACAAAGCGCAGCCCTGGCGGAGGCCAACTCTCTCCTGAAACGAGTCCGACTTACTGCCGAGAACCCGGACACAGCTCTCGCTTTGGTTGTACAGAGATTGGATGGCCCTGAGAAGGGACCCCCTCACCCCATACTCCCGCAGCACCTCCCACAGTATCTCCCGGGGGACCCGGTCATAGGCCTTCTCCAGATCCACAAAGCACATGTAAACTGGTTGGGCATACTCCCAGGCTCCCTCCAGGATCCTTGCGAGAGTAAAGATCTGGTCCGTTGTTCCACGACCAGGACGGAATCCGCATTGTTCCTCTTCAACCTGAGGTTCGACTATCGACCGAACCCTCCTTTCCAGCACCTTGGAGAAGACTTTACCAGGAAGGCTGAGAAGTGTGATACCCCTATAATTGGCACACACCCTCTGGTCCCCCTTTTTGAAAAGGGGAACCACCACCCCGGTCTGCCACTCCTTAGGCACCGTCCCAGACTTCCACGCAATGTTGAAGAGGCGTGTCAACCAAGACAACCCCTCCACACCCAGAGCTTTAAGCATTTCTGGATGGATCTCATCAATCCCTGGGGCTTTGCCACTGTGGAGTTGTTTAACTACCTCAGCAACTTCCACCAGGGAAATTGACGACAATCCCCCATCATCCTCCAGCTCTGCCTCTACCATAGAGGGCGTATTAGTCGGATTTAGGAGTTCCTCAAAGTGCTCCTTCCACCGCCCTATTACCTCCTCAGTTGAGGTCAACAGCGTCCCATCCTTACTGTACACAGCTTGGATGGTTCCCCGCTTCCCCCTCCTGAGGTGGCGAACGGTTTTCCAGAAGCACCTTGGTGCCGACCGAAGGTCCTTCTCCATGTCTTCTCCGAACTTCTCCCACACCCGCTGCTTTGCCTCTTTCACGGCAGAGGCTGCAGCCCTTCGGTACCTTGCCACTGCCTCCGGAGTCCTCTGGGATAACATATCCCGGAAAGACTCCTTCTTCAGTCGGACGGCTTCCCTGACCACCGGTGTCCACCACGGTGTTCGTGGGTTACCGCCCCTTGAGGCACCTAAGACCCTAAGACCACAGCTCCTCGCCGCAGCTTCAGCAATGGAAACTTTGAACATTGTCCACTCGGGTTCAATGCCCCCAGCCTCCACAGGGATGCACGAAAAGCTCCACCGGAGGTGTGAGTTGAAAGTCTGTCGGACAGGGGCCTCCTCCAGACGTTCCCAATTTACCCGCACTACCCGTTTGGGCTTACCAGGTCTGTCCAGAGTCTTCCCCCACCCTCTGACCCAACTCACCACCAGATGGTGATCGGTTGACAGCTCTGCCCCTCTCTTCACCCGAGTGTCCAAAACATACGGCCTCAGATCAGATGAAACGATTATAAAATCGATCATTGACCTTTGGCCTAGGGTGCTCTGGTACCAAGTACACTTATGAGCATCCCTATGTTCGAACATGGTGTTCGTTATAGACAATCCATGACTAGCACAGAAGTCCAACAACAACCACTCTGGTTTAGATCAGGGAGGCCGTTCCTCCCAATCACGCCTCTCCATGTGTCTCCATCATTGCCCACGTGCGCGTTGAAGTCCCCCAGCAGAACTATGGAGTCCCCCACTGGAGCCCCATATAGGACTCCACTCAAGGTCTCCAAGAAGGCCGAATACTCCGAACTCTTGTTTGGTGCATATGCACAAACAACAGTCAGAGTTTTCCCCCCCACAACCCGCAGGCGTAGGGAGGCGACCCTCTCGTCCACCGGGGTAAACTCCAACGTAGCGGCGCTCAGCCGGGGGCTTGTGAGTATCCCCACACCCGCCCGGCGCCTCACACCCTGGGCAACTCCGGAGAAGAAAAGAGTCCAACCCCTATCCAGGAGTATGGTTCCAGAACCGAGACTGTGCGTAGAGGTAAGCCCCACCAGATCTAACCGGTAGCGCTCCACCTCCCGCACCAGTTCCGGCTCCTTCCCCCACAGAGAGGTGACATTCCACGTCCCCAGAGCCAGCGTCTGCAGCCCGGGTCTGGTCCGTCGAGGCCTCTGACCTTCACTGCCACCCATGTGGCAGCGCACCCGACCCCAGCGGTTCCTCCCACAGGTGGTGGGCCCATGGGATGGAGAGATGGATGCCACGTAGCTTTTTCGGGCTGTGCCCGGCCGGGCTCCGTGGCAAACCCGGCCACCAGACGCTCGCTGACGAGCCCTCCATCTGGGCCTGGCTTCAGATGGGGGCCCCGGGCTTCCTCCGGGCAGGGTCACTCCATCTCTTCCTCGGTCACTCATAGGGTTTTTGAACCATTCTTTGTCTGGCCCCTCACCTGAGACCACTTTGCCTTGGGAGACCCTACCAGGAGCACAAAGCTCCAGACAACACAGCCCTCAGGTTCATAGGGACACACAAACCTCTCCACCACGATAAGGTGATGGTTCCATACTATGCTATGATTTTTTCATAATGTTTTGTCATATTATACCATGATTTTTTTTTTAAATGTATTTGGACATACTACAATATGACTTTTTCATCACTTTTTGACATACTATACTATGATTTTTCTTCACTTTTTCGACATACTATACTATGACTTTTTTGACATACTATACTTTGACTTTTTTCGACATAGCATACTATGACTTTAATGGCTTTTTTCAGCATACTTTTTTTTGTTGGCACTGTGGTTCAGTGGTTAGCAGGGACTGCAGACTCTGACCCTTTAACCCTTCAATTCCCAGTCCGGGCTTGGCTTTTTTGCGTGGAGTTTGCATGTTTTTCCGGACTTTCTTTGACATTCAATACAATTACTTTTTTTTATGACTTTTTCCAACATACTATACTGACTTATTTATCAGTTTTTTGACATACTATACTATGACTTGTTTTCCAATATACCATAGCGTCACTTTCTTTGACATACTATGACTTTTTTCGATATACTAAACTATGACTAATTTCCGACCTTTTTTGACATTACACTAACTTTTTCATAACTTTTTTTCGACAAACTATACTATGATTATTTTTTGTATTACTTTTTATTTAATATTTTTGAAATGCTATTTTTTAACATACTATTTCTGGTACAGGATATACAATCCACTATTCCAGACTCTAAAAAACACAAAACATAGAACATAAAATATATTCACATTTTAACATTTTATAAAAAACACATTAATTTCATAATTGAAGTTTTCTAACAATTCATAAATAAATTACTGACAAGCTTTACAATTATACATTACACCTTTTGACAGGCAAAATGCATCCAAGGGGAACGCACAACTTCTTCTGGAAGCTCATTCCAAGTTCTTTCTCTTTTTAGACAGGCATGTTCTAGGGTAAAGTTTTATAGGTGTAATACTATACTGATGTTTTTATCACTTTTTTCTTCAAACTATACTATGACTTTTTTCGACATACTATACTATGATTGTCACCTTTTTTCTACATACTATACTAGGACTTTTTCTTTTCTTTTTTCCAATGACTTTTGACGTTTTTCAACATGCTATAATATGGCTTTATCACATTTTTGACATTCCTATACTATGACTTTTTGACATGCTATGGCATGGTATTTTCTAGTTATAAACTCAAGCCCAAATTAAACCCAACATTATTAAGTTGGCTGTAAAAGTTTTTAACTACAATCCAGAATTGTTTTGAATGACAGAAATCTCTTCAGATGAGATCTGCAGTGCAACATGGACACATGTAACGTTATAGTATGAAACAGTGGGTTTATTAGGATCGTAATACTTTAAAAAACGAACAATGACCCATAACAAACAAAATGAACAAGAAATAACTTTGGAAAGCATTAGTTTAATAGGATTCAACAGGAGTTAGGAGGAGACATGCCATGCGCACAGTGTTTATACAACAACGTGTAACTTTTTGTATGGATCATACTATGGTTTTAACCTTAAATTGTTATAAACAAATCATTATTTGAAAATATATTAAGCAGTATCTTGGTGACACACATGGTGGGTCACCAAGAGACTTCATTCATTTTTAGAGTGTTTAAACCTGACTGAAGTTCTATGCTCTCCTTCCAGACTAGAGCTCCACTTCACACTGCTTAACAGTTTCCCTCCTGTGTGGGTTATCATGTGTCTATGTAACCCCCCTTTCTCTTTAAAAGCTTTCTTACATACTGAGCAGCTAAATGGTTTCTCTCCTGTGTGGATTCTCATGTGTGCCTGTAAATGTCCACTCACTCTAAAAGCTTTCTTACAGACTGAGCAGCTAAATGGTTTCTCTCCTGTGTGGATCCTCATGTGTTTCTGTAAACTTCCACTCTCTGTAAATGCTTTCTTACAAACTGAACAGCTAAATGGTTTCTCTCCTGTGTGGATTCTCATGTGTGCCTGTAAATTTCCACTCACTGTAAAAGCTTTCTTACAGACCGAGCAGCTAAACGGTTTTTCTCCTGTGTGGATTCTCATGTGAGCCTGTAAATACTCGCTCAGTTTAAAAGCTTTCTTACAGACCGAGCACCTAAATGGCTTCTCTCCTGTGTGGGTTCTCATGTGTTTATGTAAATGTCCCCTCTGTTTAAAAGCTTTCTTACAGACTGAGCAGCTAAATGGTCTCTTTCCTGTATGAGATCTCATGTGTCGCTTCAGATGTCCACTGGTGCCAAATCTTTTCTCGTGCTCTTTCTCACCAGTAGTACATCTTGAGTCATTGACAAGGACTTCATCATTATTCATAGAGTTCAAACCTGACCAAGGTTCTCTGGTCTCCTTCCAATCAGCACTGTCATCAGTCTCAGGTTCAGAAGACTCTCCAGTCTCGTCATCAGTATCTGGTTGTAAATGTGTATCTGGATCTGAGTTCATGGCTGATTCTGGTCCTCCACAGTCCTCTCCCTCAGCTTCTGTTTTCATCTGTTCAGTTTTTCTTTGATTAAGCCGTGATAACTGATGTTTCTCTTCATCATCCTCACTCTTCACAAGGACAGGAGTGAATGGGAACTTGGTGATAGTCGCCTCCTCCAGCCCTTGAAGCTGCTCTGGGTCCTGACTGATCTGGAGTTCCTCCTGTTCCTCTTTAATGTGGGGGGGCTGTGTGTCCTCCTGGTCCAGACTGGAACTCCACTCCTGCTGATGTTCTTCACCAACAATCACTTTCTGGACATCTGAAGGTAAAGCTGAAACACAAACAGCCATGAATGTATATCTTAACAATACTTTGCAATTGGCTACATTCACTCCAATAAGGACACAGGTTCATGATGACTTCATCTGCCTTACCCAGGTCCCCAACGTCTGAGCACAACTCTTCTTGCTGCTGAGTTTGTCGCCTAAAGCTAGTACACTTCCACTCCAAAAAAGTCAAACCCCCACCCTGCTCTCCAACCAGCTGTAAAAGTTTTGTCAGTATGTCTGAGAAAATTACAGAGCTGGAAGGTAGGAAAACTCTGCTGCACCAGATCAGAGAGGATGAGGCCCTGCTCAATTGCACGTTAGCTATGGCAAATGCTGCAGCTCATTTTTCTGCCTCTATACCTGCCTTGGATACCACTGTTCCAGGATCTGACGCTGCTCCTGTCCCGGCCCTATTGATACTGAAGGAATTATTATTGTTTTGCGCAATGAATCACCTTTTTGGGGATCTGCCCATACTCGAAAACTCACGTAAATTTGCACACGCATCAGGCAAGGTACAATTTTTATATTTTGTAGGTTTCGTAAATAGGCATGCAGAAATGGCTCGCTAGCGCCCGCTAGCCCGTGCAGTATATTTAATGTAGACTTACGAAAATTGGTACACATGTGTCAAGACGTACAAAAAAGCCTGGACAACAGGAAGTCCGCCATTTTAATTGAAAGTTTGAAATCAGCATTTTTTTGCCATTACCACACATCGTACTTAAACGAACTCCTCTGAGAGTTTTCATCCGATCGACTTCAAATTTGATCCGTGCCATCTTAAAGTGGACAAATTATGCTTTTCAAGTAATTTTCAATTAATGAGGTAAACATATTGTAGACAAATCCCTGTGAGCTAAAACGTTCAGATTTCCTGTTGTAAACGCTCCGGTTTCAATAGCTTTTTCTATTCTCAGCTAGGTGTTAAGTAACACTTAGCCAAACTTCTCCGATTGGTCATCGGTTCCAGGTAGGCAGGACTGGAGTGTTTTTATTTTTTTTTAAGATACTGCGGTGTTAACATTGTCACATGTAGCTACATGCTAACGGCAGTAAAATATGTCATCTTGGCTGCCCATGTTGTTAAATTCTCCCCAGTGACGGTAGAAAGTGCTGCATCATTCCATTACAATCTAACATTAGCATAGTGCTAACTATTAAGTAGCTGCATGCTAATGCCAGATAACTTTAATCTTGGCAGCCAATGCTGGTCAATATCGGGTCACATTACTGCCGAGAAATGTCCGGTTTTGTGTTATTTGGTTTAGAAGCCTTTATTTGTGATTTTTCACGGTACGAAGTCCTGCTATATAGTACTTGGTTGCAGTAGCTCCAGTTGCTATAGGTAAAACAAAACTGGAGTGCAGCGGAGAATTTTTGTCATTTCAACATTCGTGAACTCACATTGAATTATATAGCTAGAGTACCCGAGTTGGTTACTCGCAAAAACAATTGAGACACGGCCAGTAAAAGGGATCCCGACTGGTCCTGGTTAACGCCGCCATGCTAACCCTGCTAACTGCTAATGTTCTAGGAGGACCAGGTAAGCGGGCCACAGCTGTTTACAACGTGTAGCCTGTTCAGCGGCCGTAGCCGACAACGGTGAGTTATTTTAAGCCAGGAGAGGGGGGGCTGTAAACCAGGAAGAGAGGGCCATGAGTTTGCAGTGTGTTTAGCGATTGTTGCCGTAATTCTAACCCGATAAAATGTGTTCAGTCGGGAGGAGAGGACGGCAAGGTATTTTGAATTTTTACATATTGCACCTGGTCGTGCCATCTCAAAACCTTAAAAATGAAAATCATTAAAAGCGTTGGTTTGCATTGAATGGTGTGGGTGTGGCAGCCATTTTGAGCATTAATCGTATAATAAATAATTGTATAAGCCATATTTATTCTGCTCTTATAATACTGCAAATATTTCCTGTCCTGCCTATGCACCACCTGTCTATACTTTGTATATTACATTGCACTTTTCTGCTTTTTTTGCAGTTCTGGTTGGACGCAAACTCGTTGTCATTGTACATATTGTTACTGCACAATGACAATAAAGTTGAATCTAATCTAATTTAGCCTAATCAATGAACGAGGAAGTTGTTGTATCTTAAGTGTGCATTGTCCAATCTGCCTGAAATTTCTCATGATTGACAGGGGCCCAGTCTTGAGGATATCTACATGTCAATTTTGACTCAGTCATAGCGTCCCCTGCTGGCAACAGGAAATAAGCCTTATACATCATTTCCCACAGGTTGAGAATCTACTCTGTGGTCGTGGGTGGGGGGATGTGACGGCGCAGCGCGTGATGGCTGGGTTATGTCATAAACTAGTCAAATGATGGTTTATGAACTATTTATTGAAAACAATGACTAGGCTACATAATATTAACAGATTAACATAAAACATAAACATATCAGATTAAAAGATGATACAGATGAAGTGTAGCCTTTGATGTGCTTTGTCAATTAAATCTGGTTGGTTGGTCAAATTTATTGGTTCAGCAGATAAAATACCTGATTACCTGATGCCCGAATAGCCTATTGTGGAACTTAACCTTAATACTATGATCCATACAAAAAGGAGGTATCATTGAACTCAGTAGAGTTCATTTTCATTCCGCAGTACTGAGGCTCCGCGGCCCCCCTCTCTCTCGTGCTGCTCAGCACTAAACAGTACCTGGCAGAGGGCCAACTTCAATAGCTTGAGGCAGTCTTTTCTGAAACAGTACAGACTCAGCAGTAAAAGGAGCAGAATCAGCAAGACCAGAATTACTGAGTCAACAAGAAGTTCAGTCCATCCCTCTGTATGCTCACCCTACAAAAACTCAGAGAATGTGTCGGAGACAAAGGATTTCACAGACTGTGTGCACTCTGTTAGACTGTCTCCTTCTACTTGCAAGAAGAATAAAGAAACTTAGATAACTCCAGTGTGTCAGACAATCTTAATTCCCAGCTTCATCACCGAACACCAAAGAGATTTTCCACAACACTCTGCCCCCTATACATTAGTCATGCCTCCTTTCATATCTAATGACCCGTTTCTCTTAGACTCTTGTGTGAGGTATCACTGAATAGGTTTAAATGCGCATACTATACCAGTTTTTGCCCTCATTTTGAAAAAGACGATATTCTGACTAAGCTGTTTACATGGCTAATGAAAGAGAATATTCCATTAATATTCCAGTTTACATATAGCCATGTAAAATACGATTTTTCCATAGGTATCCACCGGTGGCGGACTTGTTCGACCGTGCCAACACAGCATCGTTCTTTCATTCCTTCAACCAGCGTCTTGAAAAGGTTGACAGAGTAGCTGTGTTTCTCATTATCTGTTGGGCATGCATCTCTACCTGAACCATAGCAACGCACAGAGCTGACGTATGCCGTAAACTACGGTAAAAACCCAGATTTTAACGCATATTCCAAATGCACTGTATATATGTCCAAAGAATGCTTCTAAAAGCCGAAATTATACCGGCATATCCCACGTCTTAATCGGACAATGTGATATTTGAAAAAAGGCCTTATTTGGAACGAACTGATGGAACTTAGTAGAGAGTTACCTTTTCATTGGTGACGGTTTGCTCCGCCCACTATGTTACGTACATTTGCAATACACTATTTCCAACGCTGTAGACTCCACCATGTGCACTGTGTCCGACAGTTGCACACATGCACGGATGCATGGAGCAGCGTCCGCCAGTAACCCAGACAGGCAAGGCCCGTCCAACTCTGCTTGCAGCTTTAATTTCTTCTGAAATTGTCCTTCCTTCTTTAAAAGTGATAGATTTCACCACAGTAACAGGATAATATATTACATTCGGTGATGAATACCTCAACGAAATGACTGCCTGTCATTTCATATGGCGATAACAATATCACAATATAGCATGTTTTGTTTTTTTTAAATATTGTTTTGACGATATATATCACCCAGACCTACTCGGCATACCCATCGACAACTGACATGGAGTGTTTAGGTAGAAAATGTCTGCACTAGGGTCCAACAGCGGCTACACATACTTAGTAGGCTGAGTGTTTTTGGTGTTGACCAGAAAGTGTTGCTATTCTTCTACCATGCCATAGTACCTCAGTATACAGCTGAAACCCCAGATTATATATTATGAAAAACTAACTTTTGCAGTGTTGTGTGAAAACTGTGAAAAAAGACAACCCAGTCAGTTTTTCAGGGCTGCCTACAGAAACGCCATTATCTGTATCTGTTCAACCACCATAATTATCTGTCTCTGTTATGTTACATCCTATGGTATATGATATCTAATTAAACTAAGTTTTATGAACAGTCTGAACCCCACCAGACAGTCCCCTTTAACTGAAATGTTTTGTCAAGAAGATTCTGTTTGCATTGGAAATACAAACTATTTACAGTTAAGATATATAGAAAATAGCGTAAATTAAATATTAAATTCCAATAATGCAGAGTTCATAAATATTTCTACTAATTCCTAATTAGCAGATCCTGTGTTAACTAATGTGGTAACAATGGGAATTAGGGTTAGGACCTGATTTAGGAAAAAGTAATTACAGATAAAGAGTTGCTAAGTCGATGTGTCATCCTAACTTAAGATAGGAAAAGTGTATTACACAAGCATTCTAACTTCCCAAGATCTTAAATAAACTCTCCTAACTTTGGGATAACCGTTGAACTCTCCTCTTTTTTTCTGCTAAGTGCATGGGCTCTCACAACCAAATGCTAACTGGCGCTCACAACAACCAGGTGTTACCAGAGTAGCGCAAGTTAAGAGCGAGAATGCCAGGTGCGTTAAATGAGTGAGTGGTTGAGCAAGGAGACTAGTGCGAGCGTCAGCAGTGTCGGTGTGAGAGTAATGTACAAGTGAAATCACTGTGAGGAAAGTGAGAGGAGTAAGAAAAGAAGTTCTAAAGCAAGCCTGCAGTCAATAATATCTGCTCTTTGTTCTGCCACTCTGATGCTACAAAACAGACGTTAAAGGCAACATGTCACGCTAGTTAACACTAACGGTGTTTTTGTCATTTAACAGCAATTTACTGGTGAAAGAAGTTATTATCGTTACATTTTTAATGAAACATTTAAATTCCCCCCTTTTTGTGCTGATCCGAAAATGTATCGCCGCATATTTACACCACTGAGTGTCTATTCTGCCCTGAGCGCTGCACATTTGGAGATTTTTAGGATCGCAGAGAGCTGAAGAATGTTCAACTTTGGTTAAAAAAGATGTGCTCGTCACTGTCAGTTTGTACCCAGCCGTCCAATCACAGCGGAGGATGGGTGAAGAGACACTTTACAATACCAACCGCAAATATCCTACATGAACAAGTGCTGAAAAACAACAACAGAGGAGAAATGAATACTGTTGGACCGTATATCTGTGTTCCCTACCTCTATGCTTCAGCCTTTCCTTCATCCAGAACAAGGGCCAGAGCAAGTCCTCTACCTTGTGCAGGCCTATTTGGTGCCGACCGCGGAAAGCAATTTGTAACCGCCGTCATTTTTACTTCCGTGGATATTCTGTTTCTTAGCAACCAGACTCAACAAAGGCGCTTCAGCTAAAGAAAACACTCGCCCAAAAGTGCACTCGCGCTTCCAGCTGGGTGTTTTTCATAAGAGTGTCTGCCTGCCTACATAAGACATGTCCACCATGGATTGATGCAACAAAGGCACAAATCAGTGCATACAAATTCATCAGGATGCAAGAAACAAAGTGTATACACTCACATGCCCCTTGGTTATGGATTTGCTTTAAATACATTTTAATATACCGTTAACAGTGTTGTGAAAGTGGAAATTCCAGGTATGTATTTAATTCGGCTTTTAAGTATTTGGTTCATGTATATGTATGTATGCCCATGTTTGTTTACTTTATTATGAACCTAAATGCTGTTTGTAATTACCAACTTGGCGATAAACCTGATTCTGATTTATTCACTTTTTTACAAGAACTGTTTCGGTAACAATGGGATTGTTGCTTCAAGTTTGTGTGTTTCCGGGGAGCACTTAGAGTGTGACACACAGACCAAGTGTGAAGCCAAGGGGGTAAGCTTCGCCTCGGAACGTGTAGCTCCTATGGCGCCATTTTGATGTTACCAAGCCATCACCTCCCGTTAGCATTCCATTGACTGCCATTTATTTTGGCGCCACTTTGACAGCGAATAACTTTACATCTGAAGCGTTTAAAGACTATTTGTCCATTGTTTATTTCTAAAGAAACACAATAATGTATAAAAGGCTCCATTACCTTGTACCTCACGTTATGGCTCCATAGCAGATGTTTTTGTAAAAATAGGCTAACGATTGTGTCAAAACCACGCAACTTACTGTCACATAGTAGAGGAATTACCGTATAGTACAGGAGAAGCGTGCAGGCAGTTTCGACTCACATTAGCAGTTTGAGTTTAATTACGAATGTTAACTAGCATTTTAGTTAGCAATACTTAGCCTGTGCCTATGTTATCTCCTTACATATACCTACGCTCTCCGTCTCTGCAAGATTGGGAATGATTTGAGACTTAGAACTTTCAGACAGGTTGCTCACGTCACATTTACGTCTTCAAGCTTAGTTGGAGGCTGCTCAGTAACACTCAGCCATCACCGGAAAAGTGCTACTAATATACTTCAGTGGTCTCCGTCCAGAGCAACAGGAATCAGTTGGTCCATTTTATATATGTCAATGTGTGAAGCTGGCCAAAGCTGAATGTTATGAAGACTGAGATAATAAAGTCAAGTAAGCAAGTTCAATGCTTTAACCGTCCGTTCAGTATAGTTAACGTTAAGAAACAAACAGAACAGAATGAAACACTTTCTTGTTGTTGTAACATCTGGTAATAACGAGAAAATATTTCAAAAACAATACCATCACAAAATCTCATTTTAACAAGAAACAAGTTTTCAGAGCTACGGTTTTCTCATGGGGGCAGCCATTTACAGGTGTGTGTATAAAACATGATGATGACGACAAGCAACCCTCTGTTTAAAAAAAAAACGTACTTTTCTTTTCCCCTTTTCTTTCCTGACCTTCATGGATGCGGAACGTCTGCGGAACGTCTCCGGAACGTCGACGGAGTCATTAGGTTTCCATTAAAGTCAATGTGTATATTTCCACTGACTGCAGAATGTCTGCGTCCCTACTCCGTCCCAGTTCCTCCGGAGCAGATACGCAAAGCTTCTATTTTTGATGGACGACGAAGAGCGCCGCAGCAATTCAGCACAATTCAGATTGTGCGGGACAGGAAGTCGAGCACAGAAACAAAATAAAACATCTGGTTACTTTTCAAAATAAAATACACCGTGCTCACGGCAGATCATATTTCCCTGCACTACACATTGAAAACACAGCACAGAGTTGTTTCCCCTCTACTCCTCTGGATGGAAACAAACTTTGTTGGTTTTGTGGTTCTGTTTATAGAAACTACATCCTGTTATATCGCGCTAACATACGTAAATTCGCGAGATCTCGTGGTCGGCTGGCAGCAGCCGTTACGCAACAAATCCGGTGGGTATTGACGGACGGCGGAGCACGCAGCCGTTCCGCAGACGTTCTGCATCCTGTGGAAATCCACGGTGAGTGAAAGATGGAACACGTGTTTGATATTAACTATTAAGTTGTTGTTATGAAGTTAGTTAGTACTGTGACATGAGGACACTTAAACTGGAAACCATTCACAGCCGCCCCTTTCACTGATAAACCTACAAAATAACTACTTAACGCTGCTTAGACTCCTACTGAATCCTCTTCTAAAACACATTAGCTTCGGGGAGCTAGCTGCGGCTAACAGGCTGTGAATGGTTTAGCTAACGTTAGCTTAGCTTCATTAGCACAGCAGTAAAAACTAACCTTCTCCTCGCAGCTTCGACTCCGGTTTTAAAACCACCTCCAGCTGTTTCCGGTGTCGGTCCATCTCTGAGTAGCAGACTAACTCCTCGGGGGTTTTCTGCCGTTATTTGGTTCCAGCTAACGGCTCCTCTCCGCTGACTGCTCCGGTGTTTAGGTCGGTAACATATTGACGGTAGTTCTTCTTCCTCTGTCCATTCCTGGCAGACTAGGCAGTGTTACCGCATTGCTGCCCCCCGCTGGTGATGAGGACAGTCTCCATTAAAGATCCTCCTGGACCTTTATTTTCCTCAACGGCTCCGTGGATTTAACGATCAAGGAAAGTACAGGAACTTAAAATTGTGAAATGTGTGTTATTCAACTTGAACATCCAAAGTCAAACGAGCATAAGTAGAAATACATAAAAAGTGCAGTACTTTTAAAAATAACTTCATATTTTACTAAATGAAATGACAAAAATATTCTTATTAAATTATAGTGTATGCCCTTGTAAACAATGACATTCAAGGTGGGTGTATTAGGCTATAATAACTATTGATTACGTTACAAAATATACTTTGTAAAACCTCTGTTGTCTGCATGCTCTAAAACCCTCTACACTGATACTCAAGTGACCGTACACAACACACACGCTACTGCCTAAACAGAATATATTTATACATTTTGTGGACGTTGTTACTAGGTAACAACTAATCCATCCATGGGGTAGTGTAATTCAGAGGGCAGATTGTACGTCGATTCAACACAGAACCATAACATCAGGCATCAGTGAGAGGGAGAATGGCCCGTTGAGAGACCGTGAGCGGCGTCGGAGCGGCTGTGTGATGAGAGAAAGGCGAGTTACACAGTGAACAGTGAGAACGGTGGCTTCATGTGTTGTTGATACTGTCAGTAAAGTGAATGCTGTTACAGCGTGGCGACTGCAGTGCACACAGAGAGTCACGTGTAACCCACCCCAAATCTGATGGTTGTGTTTAAAACTTTTAAGCAGGGATGATGGGAGTGTGTGATCAATATTTGTCATCATAATAGGACATTTTGTACATTCACCCAAGCTCAAGATTTGAACTGAAGCTCAAATATTCCTTAAGATATAACACAAAGTATGAGTTTCCTGTTTTCACTTATTTATCAGACACAAATAGCTCAGGTTATGCCGCTTTGTTTTAATTGAGTCATTTCTCAATTCTCAACTCTTTTCAGCAGTGGCAAACACTTTGCGGTAATGCCCACTAGGCGGCAGCTGCGCAGCGCTGGTGTTGTTCTTTTCTAAACCGGCTGCAGAGGGAGAAACGGCGAACATTTAGCTCTGCAAGAAAAGGAAATAATATCCTGAGCAGCGATTTATTTTTCTTTTGATGGTGGTGTCTGAAAACCTTTATCTGTTGACATAGCTGTACGGTGGGACTGCGTGGCGGACTGTGAGAGAGACAGCACGGGTGCGACGGAGGAGCGGTGTGTTTCCACTCTGGTAGCCGTAGCGGGAGAGAGCGTGGTGGACAGCGGACTGGCCTCTGAACTTCAGGCCTGAGTTTGGATTTCCATTTCTACTATCTCACCGGTATGTTATGGGTTTTGTCTTGTTTTGGTAATCTGTTTTTTCTGTTTTGTATTTTTGCCCTGTTTCCTGTTTTACTTTGACGGTCTTGTTTTTTGTCTTGTCTTGTTTTACTTCCTGTGTTTTCCCACCCTTGTGATTGCCCTAATGTGTAATAACTGTTTCCCAGCCTTGTGTCACCTGTCTTGTGTTTCCTCGTTACCCTGTGTATTTAGTCTTTGTCTTCCCCCTGTCCGGTGTCAGATCATTGTGTGTCTTGTAGCCAGTTTTGTATTCCCATGTGTTTTGTCTCCAGTTTGTTTTTCAGTTTTGTTTGTCTTCCCGGTTCGTGTTGAGTTTCTGTTTTTCTTGGACTTTATTTTTGGTTTCCCGTTTTTGCCTGCTTGTTTCCAGGACTCTTTTGGTTTTTGTACTTTTTCTTAGTTTATTAAAACATCAAAATTATCCTCAGTTTCCACCTCTGCATTATGGGTCCGCATTTTCTCCAGCCATCCGTAACACGTTAAGGTCCTGTGGATTTGGAGGATCTTGTTGGATACATTATGTTTTTCCTTTTAGACTGAGCTCAAACAAGTTGTGCACAACTAAATTAAAGGGACTATTGCTGTAGCAACACGTACAATGTAGTTTCTGGCCAGAACATATATTATTGTCATATGTATTTTGGGGTGGGAATTGGGAGTGTAATATGCCTTGTTGGACAATTGCAATAATACTATTTTCTATTTCTATTTTTTACACACGTGTAATCGCACAGAGTGACATCGCGATTGTGATTAGATTAATCGCGCAGCCCTAAAAGAAACATGTTAAAATATACCTGTTCTTAAAGTGGAAGATCTGTACAGTTTGTGCAGGATTGTTGGTCAAATGAAACATCAGCATTGAAAACAGGCCAACTTCAGTCAACCCATACAACTACTGTTCCTTTTCTCTGAATACCAATGGAGATTTGTCACCGCGAGAAGTTGCAGACAAAATGTAAAAATATGGTCATCTACCAGAGCCACATATTTTACATAAGAAGAGCGAACTATAATTCTACATAAATATGAAGAACACAGACACGGTTTTACAGGCAAAAAACGCAGGAGGGAAAGCTGGCAAAAAAAAGCCGACGCTGTTATGCGTAAATCACAACGATTATCAATATCACTTCCCCATCAGTCAGGCACAAGATCTGGCCATAATTACACTTTTGCTTTCCATAAACTGCCGTTGCTTTAGCCTATTATTTTATCAGTTGCAACCCTGGCAGTGGGAAGCGATCGTGAGAGAAAATGAAAAAAATATAAAAACATAATTCAAACCGATGTGTGGCATTGGCAGCACACGGCTTAAGAAGCCGACAAATAGCCTATACGTTTTCTGAGCGCACCTCTCTCTCGCTGCGCACCGAGCTCCCACGGATCTTCTAAGAACGGTGACGCCGTTATCAACCGAGTATTTATTGGTCAGTAGGTGTTGCTTTTACACCGGTTGATCTCTAATCTCCAATGTAACCTGCTCCCGAGCAGGTTAGGTGTTAAGCATAAGTTACCATGGCGATTTAACCTGGTAACGAGTGATCCACCGTTGTGATACACAAAACCCTGGGTTGAACCTGAAGTTACCTCGATAACCCCAAATCTCGCTTCGTAGTACAGGCCTCTGGTGCATGATCTTCACTTCAATTGTGGGTCTGGTTTTCACTCTGCATCCTGTTGGTCCATCAGTGAAGTTCTGCCTCCATCTAGTGGCTGAAACAAAGAACAGCACATTTTCTTCTCCCTTTCTCCCTTCTTCACTTGACTGAATCAATTTCAGAACCAGAGGCAAAAAAGACAGACTTTACTGTAATAGCTTCTCAATTAAAGATGACAAGAAGTAATGTGTACTAGTCAGTTTTGGTAGAGATTCATCATCCCACTCCACACTTCAGCCCTCTGGAAAGGCGTGGGCCCAGCTGACAGAGAGCAGCGTTCAGTTCCCTTTCTTCGCACCGTGTCCATCACGTCTCATGTTTTGTCTGCTCTGGCTTTTGTTCTGAATGACTGCATTTCATCATCAGTTATAACATGACGCTTGACGAGTCTGTTGTTTCCATCCTTCCTAGGCCTGCTGGGGGTTTTATCTTTATTTAAAACATCCATGGTTACATTTATTAAATGCATTGTATTTTATTGTAGGCTGAAGCGAATGATGTAGACCCGGAGAAAGGGGATCTTCTTTGGGAAAATCCACCTGAAGTTGAAGACTTTAACAAACAGATATGAGCAAGAAACTTCCCCAGCTGATTACTGACATTAGAGACAGGGTTTAGTGAATGATATACAACGAAGAACAAACGAGACTGACAGCAAAGTTTTGTCTCCGATCTGACGCTGAGTTGCAGGAGAAAGCAGGTGTACAGTATAAAGCAGAGGCTGATTGCTGACGACGTGCAGCTGGACTCCTGACTCCCTCACAGCTGGCTCCACTCCTGCAATCGAACACAGAGACACCAGCACAGGGGAGGAGAGAAACACAGAGGCTGCATCTCACTCCTTAAATAGCATCCCTGGTTCCTCCACTTTCTTTCATTCCTTCCATCTTAGTCCATCTTACCGAGGAAGCACAGGAGAGACTGGATGGAATGAGACGTCCTTTCCTCTGATGCGTCACGTGAATTCGTCAGCAGGATGGGCGGAGTTAGCAACAGAGTTAGCAACGGCTTTCAGCTGCATGGCTTCCAGGAAGGCTGCTCTCGTGTTTCTCAGTTATAGCTCCTCGGAGATCCCTCCTTGATCCTCGGGGAAGGAATAAAACTTTGAGTCGGCCTTCACGAAGGAGGGGGCCAGAACACCTTCCGGTTCAACCAAGGACCGAGGAGCTATCAAATAAGAGAAGTGAGATCCAGCTAGAGGCAGCCGGCCTGACAGAGTTCACTTAAAGACTGACTTTCTATGTTAAAACCTGGGGTCTATTTCACAAGGCAGAATTTATAAATCCAGAATAACTGATAAAGCCAGGCTTGACCTAGTAAATAAAGATTATCATAATCATTGTTATTATTATAACTAAATAACAAAAGGAAATGTAAGAGCAAGAATGTCAGTAGAAATATCCTGTAGTAATATTGTTGAATTCTGTTTTTTCATAAAACAAAAAAACTGTGAACTCAATCCCACAAGCCAATCCACTGGCTTTCTCCCCACATTCAAATCCTGTCTAAACCTACCTCTACAAACTGGCATACTCTATATGAGAGCAGGCAGCACCGGAACAAATACACAGACTGTATGATACACATGTTTTTTGTGTTTGTTAATTGTTGCATTATTAGTTTGGAAGAAGTTCTCAGACGGCACAGCAACCAATTCTGAAATCAAAGCTTACTCCAAGAGCTCAAAATTCATTCTCAGAAAACCTTGATGATGTTAGGGCTTTGAATTGCTGTGAGCAGCAGGGCATGAAGTTAACTTTTTTGACCACCAGCCACTGTGGCAGGTGGATTTTTAAATCCACCTGCCACAGGGACTTTTTACCAGCCACTTTTTTTTTGCCTCATAAAGGTGAAAAACAGGAATTGCTGTGTCTCTATGATCCTATCCTGTCCTATTGATGGTAGCCTACTCGTGGACATTGCGCCGTCATCACGTGCTGTAGTATGGGGGCCCGCCTTGATAATCCTGCATAGGGGCCCGGTGTTGGCTCGCCACTGCATATAAGAGATGAGATGACTGACAAAATCAGGAGTAGCCTATGTGCACCACAACAACACTGGTGAATGCACACCATAACACAAGAATCTTTTTTGTATAGTTCTTAAAAATAAAAAAATAAATAAAAAGGAAACTTGTTTTGGGGAGAATAATACTTATTACTATTAATTCATTACTCTGGGCTGAGATTTCCTAGGAACCTTACCAAAAAGGCTCAGGATGCTGCAAATGTTGGTAAAATATGAAAAAGGCTGGTGGATTTAAGACACAAAATAAGAATGTATTGAATGAATCAAATATGAACATATCTGTCATTGTCAGTGGCTTGTTAATCTTTACATTGTTAGTTAATTTCCTATCCTGGCCTGGGACACATACGGTTTAATAAAGTACTTATTGGACTTTAACTTATCATTGCACTTACAATAACGAGAGTAGCTGTCCTCAATTTAGGTCATCCTGTAGGTCTCATCTGCGTTTTTTCCTGCATCCACCGTGTGCGTTTGTGTGTGATTGTGTGTGTCGGTGCGTGTGTTTGTGTGTGATTGTGTGTGCGCGTCAGTCGCGGGGGAAACGGAGCAGCCCCGCCCGCTGCAGAGAGCCGACAGCATTGAAACAGCAGCAGCTTCAGTGACAGCGTAAATTTATGTTAAAATGTATACATGTTGGCAGGACGGTCTGAAATGTTTTGCAGGGTCTTTCGCTGTACGTTTTGTTGGTAAATGTGAGATGTTCGAGTCACACACACGTCTCGTCTTCATATCAGAAACTAGGAAATTAACTTTACCCGTTCTCACTCCCGCTTGGTCAGTGGCTGCACATGGGACTGCTGGGATTGTGTGAGTATTGAAAATGCGATAGGGGGCCCCGGCTGTCAATCAATGTCTTCCAGTGATGCGGGCCCCTGATTGGACCAGGCCCGTAAGCAACGGCATACCCTGCTTACCGATAGTTAGGTGTCTGAATCACTCAATTCTCATTGGCTATCCGCCAACGTGGCAGGTAGATTGACAGTTTCACCCGCCAATCACAAAAGTTACCCGCATTTGGCGGGTGGGCGGGTGCCAATTTCATGCCCTGGTAAGCAGGGTTGGAAACCTGGGCGGGGAAACCCCATTGGATTTTGAGTCCAACGTCTTAACCACTCGGCGATCACAGCTGTAAAACGCTTAGAGTGCAAAACCCCTGAGGCCTGACAGACTTCATTACAGTGAACACCATCAATCGGACAACAAGGCTGCCTATCTCACACGTACAATTGCCCCAGATATGGACAATCCGTTTAGTCATCTACCTAGTCGCCTGCTGCTGTCTCGGCAGGGAGTGAAGCAGATGGACCGGATGCTCTGTGCTTTGCTGCTGATCCGCTGTTTTGTTGTATCATAGCAACGGTTTCCACAGCACTCACGATCATTTCCAGGTCAAAAGCCCCTCCAGCGGAGTGGGGAGGGGCACACATAACCTAGGGAGCATGAACAGGCGCGTAACCCAATCTTACCCCGGGTAAGGTGTACACCTGCACAAAAATCCTGGTTACTAAAGGAGTTCTCTAGGTCTGTTAACCAGGGATTGACCTATACTGGGGGTTTTTTACGGCCGACGCCGATACCGATTATTAGGAGTTAAAGAATCCGATAACTGGTATTTTGGAACCGATATGCATTTACAGCACTGGATGCTGCTGTCCCTCCCTTCTCTGCTTACTGGGGAAAACAAAACTGGGTTTACATTTAAAGTAAATTTCCCCTAAGCCTAACAATATCTGCACCCAAATAATTACATACTCACACTGTTTAACACTGAAAAAAAAAACAATACAACTGAAGAGAAACCATTTTCCATTACATTATCCAGTATATTTGCATCACATCACCGGTTTAATGATTCAATGGCATCACTTACCTGGTGGTATCCACACTTGCAGGGGATTCTTTTCCCAAATATGTCTTGTTTGGGGATAGTAGTTTGATCTTTCAGGGGGGGTCAGAGGACAATTGCATGCATGCATTACCGCCCTCCATCTCCTGGTCCCTGGCCTCTTGCCAGTTGAAAATGTGTACTTTCCCTGGGCATTCAGGGACATCACACCTGCCCAGTAGGCATGTGATTTCCCAGTCTTTGTCATTTCTGCAGATATTAGGGACAAGATATGAACTGTAACAGATGGAAATAGTTCATCAACTACTGATCACCACAAGCAAGACGATTTCTCAATATTTCAACAATACGTCTATCAAATGAACAGTATATCCTACCCTATCAAATGACAAATATGTTGATTGGTAACAGGAATTCATTTCACAATTTATTTTAGTCAGAAAGTTTGTAACCTGTGACTAAACGGTGGCCATCCAATCAACGACGAGATTTGCGTGACAACCTTACGCTGTATGATGGCAAAGGTCACTCACCAATCAAACAACCGTGCTTCGAGGCAGCAATTGTTGATTGGATGCGTCGCAACATCATTTCATAGGAACTGATTGGCTGTTTTACCCCATGTGTTAGCAATGTTCGTTAGGACCTTGTTTGAATATGTTAAGACTTGTTAGGAATCGTTAGGAGATAAATAGGATGTGTTTGGCAGTCCATTTGCTGCCATGTAAAATGGGTTCAGTTTTTACAGTGGAGAACACCTGAGGACTGACAGACTTCATTACAGTTAATACCATCAATCAGACAACAAAGAGCCTATCTCACAAGTACCTTGGGCAGTTCTGAATGACTGATGGGGATTCCCAGGCATTTCAGTGCTAAAGGATCGTCCACATCTTGAGGGTCTTTCAGGTTTAATGTGAGTAGTTAATCCACCCCCTTTAGATGATCTGACAAGAACTTTGATTGATTCATTCATTGATGCCCCCCACATTGTAACGTGTTGCCACTTCACATGTATGTACAGTGAGGAAAATAAGTATTTGAACACCCTGCTATTTTGCAAGTTCTCCCACTTAGAAATCATGGAGGGGTCTGAAATTGTCATCGTAGGTGCATGTCCACTGTGAGAGACATAATCTAAAAAAAAAAAAAATCCAGAAATCACAATGTATGATTTTTTTAACTATATTTCTAACTTTATTTGTATGATACAGCTGCAAATAAGTATTTGAACACCTGAGAAAATCAATGTTAATATTTGGTACAGTAGCCTTTGTTTGCAATTACAGAGGTCAAACGTTTCCTGTAGTTTTTCACCAGGTTTACACACACTACAGGAGGGATTTTGGCCCACTCCTCCACACAGATCTTCTCTAGATCAGTCAGGTTTCTGGGCTGTCGCTGAGAAACATGGAGTTTGAGCTCCCTCCAAAGATTCTCTATTGGGTTTAAATCTGGAGACTGGCTAGGCCACACCAGAACCTTGATATGCTTCTTACAGAGTCACTCCTTGGTTATACTGGCTGTGTGCTTCGGGTCATTGTCATGTTGGAAGACCCAGCCTCGACCCATCTTCAATGCTCTAACTGAGGGAAGGAGGTTGTTCCCCAAAATCTCGCAATACATGGCCCCAGTCATCCTCTCCTTAATACAGTGCAGTCGCCCTGTCCCATGTGCAGAAAAACACCCCCAAAGCATGATGCTACCACCCCCATCCTTCACAGTAGGGATGGTGTTCTTGGGATGGTACTCATCATTCTTCTTCCTCCAAACACGGTTAGTGGAATAATGACCAAAAAGTTCTATTTTGGTCTCATCTGACCACATGACTTTCTCCCATGACTCCTCTGGATCATCCAAATGGTCATTGGCAAACTTAAGACAGGCCTTGACATGTGCTGGTTTAAGCAGGGGAACCTTCCGTGCCATGCATGATTTCAAACCATGATGTCTTAGTGTATTACCAACAGTAACCTTGGAAACGGTGGTCCCAGCTCTTTTCAGGTCATTGACCAGCTCCTCCCGTGTAGTTCTGGGCTGATTTCTCACCTTTCTTAGGATCATTGAGACCCCACGAGGTGAGATCTTGCATGGAGCCCCAGTCCGAGGGAGATTGACAGTCATGTTTAGCTTCTTCCATTTTCTAATGATTGCTCCAACAGTGGACCTTTTTTCACCAAGCTGCTTGGCAATTTCCCCGTAGCCCTTTCCAGCCTTGTGGAGGTGTACAATTTTATCTCTAGTGTCTTTGGACAGCTCTTTGGTCTTGGCCATGTTAGTAGTTGGATTCTTACTGATTGTATGGGGTGGACAGGTGTCTTTATGCAGCTAACGACCTCAAACAGGTGCATCGAATTTAGGATAATAAATGGAGTGGAGGTGAACATTTTAAAGGCAGACTAACAGGTCTTTGAGGGTCAGAATTCTAGCTGATAGACAGGTGTTCAGATACTTATTTGCAGCTGTATCATACAAATAAATAGTTAAAAAATCATATATTGTGATTTCTGGAATTTTTTTTTTAGATTATGTCTCTCACAGTGGACATGCACCTACGATGACAATTTCAGACCCGTCCATGATTTCTAAGTGGGAAAACTTGCAAAATAGCAGGGTGTTCAAATACTTATTTTCCTCACTGTATTACTTTACCATTGCTGTGAGTGCAGTTTTAACCAGTATGAGGAGTCCCCGTTGGATTTGGAGTCCGACTTATCCATCACAGTTGATTTGCATTATTCCCTGGTGGTAAAGTGTTAAATATTCGGCGCTTACACCGTGTTCGATTCCCAGTCAGGTAACACAAGTTTTGGGGTGGCTTGAGGCTCGGAGATAGAGAGGTCGCCGCAAAACCACAAGGTTGGGGGATTCAATCCCATGTTCCCTGAGCAAGACACTCAACCCCAAGTTGCTCCCTGGATGCTGTTATCTGCCCACTGCTCCTAAAATACTTGGGATGGGTTCAACTGCAAAAATACAATTCCACTACTTTGTACTCTGTGTATGTGACAGTAAAGTTTGTTTAGGTCTAGAGAAGGTAAGCCATCAAAGTCCAGGCAACCTTCTCTTTGTTCTTGGGGACTTTAACAGAGAAAACCTCAGTAAGAAACGTAAATAAAAGTTGTTCTAAATGTGTACTGAAGATATTACACATGACATGGTAAAAGTATGTTAGAATTAAAATTTTTTAGAAATGTTACATTAACAAAATTTTCCAATCATATCTTAAGATGTTTGATCTGAAAGAAGTTATAATACTATAAACACCCAGTAATAGTAAATGGAGGAGTTCATCAATCAATCAGTATATTATGCAACTTATACAAGGTGAAAGAGAATTGAAGTTTTAATATTACCGTTGTACTTACGGTGCTGTGGCTTAGTTGGTTAACGTTCCTGTCTAGTAAACAGGAGATCCTGGGTTCAAATCCCAGCAGCACCCTGTTGTTGCAGAGATTACCTCTGTTTGCATTTCATCCACATGTTTACCCAATCCCCATGCTACAAGTACAGGTGCTGGTCATATAATTAGAATATCATGAAAAAGTTGATTTATTTCAGTAATTCCATTCAAAAAGTGAAACTTGTATAATGTATACATTCATTCCACACAGACTGATATATTTCAAGTGTTTATTTCTTTTACTTTTGATGATTATAACTGACAACTAATGAAAACCCCAAATTCAGTATCTCAGAAAATTAGAATATTGTGAAAAGGTTCAATATTGAAGACACCCGGTGCCACACTCTAATCAGCTAATTAACTCAAAACACCTGCAAAGGCCTTTAAATGGTCTCTCAGTCTAGTTCTGTAGGCTACACAATCATGGGGAAGACTGCTGACTTAACAGCTGTCCAAAAGACGACCATTGACACCTTGCACAAGGAGGGCAAGACACAAAAGGTCATTGCTAAAGAGGCTGGCTGTTCACAGAGCTCTGTGTCCAAGCACATTAATAGAGAGGCGAAGGGAAGTAAAAGATGTGGTAGAAAAAAGTGTACAAGCAATAGGGATAACCGCACCCTGGAGAGGATTGTGAAACAAAACCCATTCAAAAATGTGAGGGAGATTCACAACGAGTGGACTGCAGCTGGAGTCAGTGCTTCAAGAACCACCACGCACAGACGTATGCAAGACATGGGTTTCAGCTGTCGCATTCCTTGTGTCAAGCCACTCTTGAACAAGACGCAGCGTCAGAAGCGTCTCGCCTGAGCTAAAGACAAAAACGACTGGACTGCTGCTGAGTGGTCCAAAGTTATGTTCTCTGATGAAAGTAAATTTTGCATTTCCTTTGGAAATCAAGGTCCCAGCGTCTGGAGGAAGAGAGGAGAGGCACAGATTCCACGTTGCTTGAAGTCCAGTGTAAAGTTTCCACAGTCACTGATGGTTTGGGGTGCCATGTCATGTGCTGGTGTTGGTCCACTGTGTTTTCTGAGGTCCAAGGTCAACGCAGCCATCTACCAGGAAGTTTTAGAGCACTTCATGCTTCCTTCTGCTGACCAACTTTATGGAGGTGCAGATTTCATTTTCCAACACAACTTGGCACCTGCACACAGTCCCAAAGCTATCAGTACCTGGTTTAAGGACCATGGTATCCCTGTTCTTAATTGGCCAGCAAACTCGCCTGACCTTAAAGGAGAACTCCGGACAATTTTTACGTTAATCTTGATCGCTATAAGTATGTGAGTACTGTCGATAGCAAAAAAAAGGAGCCGAATCGGTGCTAGCTAACTGGAGCTGCTGCAGCTAATGCCGAGAGCTCCCACTTAGCTAAAACGGCAGTTTTGGGGGCATATCATAAAGAGTGCCTTTGTGCCTCTTAACAGACACAAAATGCAATTAAGATGTCTGTGCAACATGAACAGGGCCCTTACATGACAACAAGATGCGTTTTCAACTCAGACAGGGGTAGGTGAATTTAAACAATGTCTTAACCCTATAGAAAATCTATGGGGTATTGTGAAGAGGAAGATGCAATACGCCAGACCCAACAATGCAGAAGAGCTGAAGGCCACTATCAGAGCAACCTGGGCTCTCATAACACCTGAGCAGTGCCACAGATTGCTCGACTCCATGCCACGCCGCATTGCTGCAGTAATTGAGGCAAAATGAGCCCCAACTAAGTATTTAGTGCTGTACATGCTCATACTTTTCATGTTCATACTTTTCAGTTGGCCAACATTTCTAAAAATCCTTTTTTTGTATTGGTCTTAAGTAATATTCTAATTTTCTGAGATACTGAATTTTGGGTTTTCATTAGTTGTCAGTTATAATCATCAAAATTAAAAGAAATAAACACTTGAAATATATCAGTCTGTGTGGAATGAATGTATACATTATACAAGTTTCACTTTTTGAATGGAATTACTGAAATAAATCAACTTTTTCATAATATTCTAATTATATGACCAGCACCTGTATGCTACCCTGGTTGCAAATGAAAAAGGTATTAATATGCTAAGTTTTCCCTTTCATATTAAATGTACAGAAACACTACATTAACACACATTTAATATGGTACATTAAAACACATTAAATCAGAGCAATGCAAGTATAGGCTTTAATAAACACAATTTATTCATCAACCATTTGTTAATTTGGGTTAATGATGCTGTTGTAATGCAAATTAATGAAATGATTATTTGATAATTATTTCTTGTCCACTCTGTGAGGAAGAGCGTGGAAGACACTACAATCAGGCAGTCAGCTCCTAAAGTGCCTTGGCTGGTAAAGTTCAAGTTTATTTCACCTCGGACCTCAGTCAGCATCACATGCACCTTAAACCACACCCAACAGTGATGTCATAGGGTCCTGGTGTACACCTGGGCCTTGTTCAGCCCCACAAGCAACAACAAAACAAGCAAACCGTATATTTAAAATCAAACGGGTGTCGTAGCTCCAACATGGTCTCAAAAAACGGTGTGCATCATTTTGAGATTGAACGTGCCCCTGTATATCGCTGCATCAAAGTGAAAAGTTAAATGTGCCCTGTGGAGTTGTCTTAACTAACAAAAGTTTTGTTTGCATTCAGGGTTTCTCACTAAAATCGTTCAAAAGCATTAACAAATGTGTTCAATCCATTTCCCTTCTGAAAAAAACATTTGCATAGTAGTGGGTTTTTTTTTAACATCTATTGACATCTATTGTTCACATCCTTGTTCACTAGCTCATTGTATTCTTGCAAGAGGGTTCACCCTGTAGGTGGCGCTGTAGCTTAGTGGTTAAAGCGCCTGTCTCGTAAACAGGAGATCCTGGGTTCAAATCCCAGCAGTGCCTGCTTATCAGTTATCTTGAAGCAGTGACCTATTTATAACAAGGGAAACAAAATTATTTCCTGATTTTCCAGAGCCCAAAAGTTACATGTTATGGTGTTTTGTACCATAACGTTACATGTGTCCATGTTGCACTCAAGATCTCATTTGAACAGAATTCTGTCATTCAAAAAACTCGACCGATTTTAAAACTTTTACAGCCAACTCAATAAAATGCCTGGTTTTATTCGGACTTGAGTCTATATATACAGTCAAAGGGTGCGGTCATGGAGACGAAGAATGGGAACAGGCTCGGTTATTTCTGGTTAGCGGTTAGCTTTGGTTAACAGTACGCTCCAGTCAACTCCATTATACAGATAAGCTCGAGCGGAGGTGACTAGAGCGGGGAGGGTGAACAACCAGACTCTGACAGATGATGTTTAGGGCGCTTTCACAGCAGTGTGGCTGCGGCGTTTTTACGGTATTATTCGAACAGTTAATCCAACAGGAAGCCACAACACTACACTATACAAGGTCAAAGAGAATTGAAGTTTTAATATTACCGTAGTACTTTCATCGGTGCTGTGGCTTAGTTGGTGAAAGTCCCATTCTAGTAAACAGGAGATCCTGGGTACAAATCCCAGCAGCACCTTGTTGTTGCAGTGATCACCCCTCTTTACATTCCATCTGCATGTTTACCCTATCCCCATGCTACACAGTATGGAACAAGTATGCTACCAAGGTAGCAAATGGAAAAAGTTAACAGAAAGGTCTGTTTAGACTTTTCTTTAACATGTCACAATATTGAACCACATCTTACAATTCTAGAACTTCAACCTGACAAAGTAATACTACAACTTAAAATTCTAGAACTGTTATGAACATTCTAGAAGTGCAATCCCTCTGGAATTATTGTGCAATGTCTCCGAAAAGTCCCACTCTTCCCGGCAGGATTAATAAGAATCTGGAAGGGCTACAAAGACACAGAAGTACTCTTTAGAAAGGACTAGCTGTCGGCTAACGAGCTACAGCTACGTCGAGACGATGGGTCCAACGGTCGCGAAGCATCTAAACTCTGTGTAAACATATCTAGCCCAGCTTAATTTAACATTCTAGAATGGTAACTTAACATTCTAGAATGGTATTGTTACAATCTTGAACTACATCTTACAATTCTAGAACTTCAACCTGACAATGTAATACTACAACTTACAATTCTACAACTGTAAATAACATTCTAGGACAGCAATTTGACAGTCTAGAATATCTAGCCCAGCTTAATTTAACATTCTAGAACTCTAACTTAATATTCTAGAATGGTATTGTTACGCTCTTGAACCGCATCTTAAAAATCTAGAACTTTAACCTGACATTCTAATACTACAACTTAAAATTCTAGAACTGTTATGAACATTCTAGAAGTGCAATCCCTCTGGAATTATTGTGCAATGTCTCAGAAAAGTCCCACTCTTCCCGGCAGGATTAATAAGAATCTGGAAGGGCTACAAAGACACAGAAGCACTCTTTAGAAAGGACTAGCTGTCGGCCAACGAGTTACAGCTACGTCGAGACGATGGGTCCAACAGTCGCGAAGCAACTAAACTCTGCAGAAAACTAGCCCGGCTAGCTCAGTCGGTAGAGCATGAGACTCTTAATCTCAGGGTCGTGGGTTCGAGCCCCACGTTGGGCGATGCTGTGTTTGAAAGCGGCAATCTTTGAGTTCAGGACTGTGTTAGTGAGGTGTTTTACGACACATGACTGACCAGTTAACTAACATAAAGGGAAATATCCAGAATAGCTTATTATTGCCCTTGGGACTTAAACAGTGCAAACCTCAGCAAAACCGTAGTTATGGTAAATGTTAGAATATATCAATCAGCCAATATATTATACAGCTTATACAAGGTGAAAGACAATGGAAGATTTAATATTACAGAAGTGCACGTGGAGGTGCTGTGGCTTAGTTGGTGAAAGTGCCTGTCTAGTAAACAGGAGATCCTGGGTTCAAATCCCAGCAGCACCTTGTTGTTGCAGTGATCACCCCTCTTTACATTCCATCTGCATGTTTACCCTATCCCCATGCTACACAGTATAGAACAAGTACACTACCCCTGTAGCAAATGGTAAAAGTTAACACAAAGGACTGTTTAGACTGTTCTTTAACATGTCACAATCTTGAACCACATCTTACAATTCTAGAACTTCAACCTGACAATGTAATACTACAACTTCAAATTCTACAACTGTAAATAACATTCTAGACCAGCAATTTGACAGTCTAGAATATCTAGCCCAGCTTAATTTAACATTCTAGAACTCTAACTTAACATTCTAGAATTGTATTGTTACACTCTTGAACTGCATCTTAAAAATCTAGAACGTTAACCTGACATTCTAATACTACAACTTAAAATTCTAGAACTGTTATGAACATTCTAGAAGTGCAATCCCTCTGGAATTATTGTGCAATGTCTCCGAAAAGTCCCACTCTTCCCGGCAGGATTAATAAGAATCTGGAAGGGCTACAAAGACACAGAAGTACTCTTTAGAAAGGACTAGCTGTCGGCTAACGAGGTACAGCTACGTCGAGACGATGGGTCCAACGGTCGCGAAGCATCTAAACTCTGTGTAAACATATCTAGCCCAGCTTAATTTAACATTCTAGAATGGTAACTTAACATTCTAGAATGGTGTTGTTACAATCTTGAACCACATCTTACAATTCTAGAACTTCAACCTGACAATGTAATACTACAACTTCAAATTCTACAACTGTAAATAACATTCTAGACCAGCAATTTGACAGTCTAGAATATCTAGCCCAGCTTAATTTAACATTCTAGAACTCTAACTTAACATTCTAGAATTGTATTGTTACACTCTTGAACTGCATCTTAAAAATCTAGAACGTTAACCTGACATTCTAATACTACAACTTAAAATTCTAGAACTGTTATGAACATTCTAGAAGTGCAATCCCTCTGGAATTATTGTGCAATGTCTCAGAAAAGTCCCACTCTTCCCGGCAGGATTAATAAGAATCTGGAAGGGCTACAAAGACACAGAAGTACTCTTTAGAAAGGACTAGCTGTCGGCTAACGAGGTACAGCTACGTCGAGACGATGGGTCCAACGGTCGCGAAGCATCTAAACTCTGTGTAAACATATCTAGCCCAGCTTAATTTAACATTCTAGAATGGTAACTTAACATTCTAGAATGGTGTTGTTACAATCTTGAACCACATCTTACAATTCTAGAACTTCAACCTGACAATGTAATACTACAACTTACAATTCTACAACTGTAAATAACATTCTAGGACAGCAATTTGACAGTCTAGAATATCTAGCCCAGCTTAATTTAACATTCTAGAACTCTAACTTAATATTCTAGAATGGTATTGTTACGCTCTTGAACCGCATCTTAAAAATCTAGAACTTTAACCTGACATTCTAATACTACAACTTAAAATTCTAGAACTGTTATGAACATTCTAGAAGTGCAATCCCTCTGGAATTATTGTGCAATGTCTCAGAAAAGTCCCACTCTTCCCGGCAGGATTAATAAGAATCTGGAAGGGCTACAAAGACACAGAAGCACTCTTTAGAAAGGACTAGCTGTCGGCCAACGAGTTACAGCTACGTCGAGACGATGGGTCCAACAGTCGCGAAGCAACTAAACTCTGCAGAAAACTAGCCCGGCTAGCTCAGTCGGTAGAGCATGAGACTCTTAATCTCAGGGTTGTGGGTTCGAGCCCCACGTTGGGCGATGCTGTGTTTGAAAGCGGCAATCTTTGAGTTCAGGACTGTGTTAGTGAGGTGTTATGACACATGACTGACCAGTTAACTAACATAAAGGAAAATACCCAGAATAGCTTATTATTGCCCTTGGGACTTAAACAGTGCAAACCTCAGCAAAACCGTAGTTATGGTAAATGTTAGAATATATCAATCAGCCAATATATTATACAGCTTATACAAGGTGAAAGACAATGGAAGATTTAATATTACAGAAGTGCACGTGGAGGTGCTGTGGCTTAGTTGGTGAAAGTGCCTGTCTAGTAAACAGGAGATCCTGGGTTCAAATCCCAGCAGCACCTTGTTGTTGCAGTGATCACCCCTCTTTACATTCCATCTGCATGTTTACCCTATCCCCATGCTACACAGTATAGAACAAGTACACTACCCCTGTAGCAAATGGTAAAAGTTAACACAAAGGACTGTTTAGACTGTTCTTTAACATGTCACAATCTTGAACCACATCTTACAATTCTAGAACTTCAACCTGACAATGTAATACTACAACTTCAAATTCTACAACTGTAAATAACATTCTAGACCAGCAATTTGACAGTCTAGAATATCTAGCCCAGCTTAATTTAACATTCTAGAACTCTAACTTAACATTCTAGAATTGTATTGTTACACTCTTGAACTGCATCTTAAAAATCTAGAACGTTAACCTGACATTCTAATACTACAACTTAAAATTCTAGAACTGTTATGAACATTCTAGAAGTGCAATCCCTCTGGAATTATTGTGCAATGTCTCCGAAAAGTCCCACTCTTCCCGGCAGGATTAATAAGAATCTGGAAGGGCTACAAAGACACAGAAGTACTCTTTAGAAAGGACTAGCTGTCGGCTAATGAGGTACAGCTACGTCGAGACGATGGGTCCAACGGTCGCGAAGCATCTAAACTCTGTGTAAACATATCTAGCCCAGCTTAATTTAACATTCTAGAATGGTAACTTAACATTCTAGAATGGTGTTGTTACAATCTTGAACCACATCTTACAATTCTAGAACTTCAACCTGACAATGTAATACTACAACTTACAATTCTACAACTGTAAATAACATTCTAGGACAGCAATTTGACAGTCTAGAATATCTAGCCCAGCTTAATTTAACATTCTAGAACTCTAACTTAATATTCTAGAATGGTATTGTTACGCTCTTGAACCGCATCTTAAAAATCTAGAACTTTAACCTGACATTCTAATACTACAACTTAAAATTCTAGAACTGTTATGAACATTCTAGAAGTGCAATCCCTCTGGAATTATTGTGCAATGTCTCAGAAAAGTCCCACTCTTCCCGGCAGGATTAATAAGA